>NW_027466817.1:1135000-1167500 GCF_046128005.1 Genypterus blacodes
AAACCTGAAGTGCCATCATTAGGTCTCGCCACAGATTTACACTTGCGGTGGGTCGTGTCCCTGAAGGACATTGAGGACCTTGAGGACATTAAGACGTCTGTGCTCTTCAGGCTTGTAGAGGTAAATCCTCGTCTGAAGTGTGTGTGAGGCCTCGTTCCCTCTTGAGGAGGATTACTTACTTACAAAGAGCTTCATTCACAATATTGCAGAGGTGTGGTATGCTGACTCAGAGCTCATTTAAACAGATTCTAAATGAAGTCTACAACACAAATTCCATTTAAATACTTTCTGAAGCCAGTGTGTTCATGCAGTGCAAATAGTTTTCAACCAGGATGTGAAGAATGTTGCTTTGTCTGCATGCAGATAGAACAGATCGGACACGTCACCTCTTTTGGAAATGGTGAGCAATTGGTTGAGACGTAATTAGACAACAGATCGACCAGCAAGACGCATTACTAAATTAAGAGGTGCGAATGCATGCAAACCCGCTGTGGTACATACACACACACACACACACACACACACACACACACACACACACACACACACACACACACACACACACACACACACACACACACACACACACACACACACACACACACACACACACACACACACACACACACACACACACACACACACACACACAAAGGCACAGAGGAAGTGGCTTTTGCGCTCAATGTGCACACAAATAGAAGCAAGAGAGGGGTTCACTTGAATTCATCAAACGTTAAATGCAAACACAAGCAGCATCGTGGTAACGGAAGAAGAAGAGAGACGTGATGAGATGGCTCACCGCTGATTTAATAAGGAATTATTCATTCATTCAATCATTCACCGCAGCAACACTTACTGGAAACCATTCAAGCTGAAACCGCATCAACCCACAACTCGCTCTTCTTCTAACATTCAAATAAAGCAATCTGCACACTAAAAGCTGCACTATTACAATCTAAACACACACATCTATTCATCTTTAAGCTTTCTGCTAACACGTCTTCACTAAAAAATAAAATGGTTTGCTTTACTTACCAGCCACTGCCAGTTAAGAGTTTTAGATTTCTTGGCAATTATTTGCATTTCACCCATTAAGAGACAACAACTCTGCTTCCTTCTGTCTCACTCACACTCTCTGCTGCAGCACACTGGAAGCTCCGGTATCGTGCCATCGTTCTATGCTACTTCTGCATTTTCTCCAAAAGAAGAGTTTGCATGTTTATCAGAGATCAAGGTAAAAAAAAAAAAAGGAACTACTCTCTAAAATGTAATGATGTGTATGTGAGAGTTCAGTTCAGTGTTGTTAAGCCGGACAGATTCATGTGAGCGTGCAGGAACCATCTTAACTTAACTATCCTGCGTATTTTAAACAGAGCGGCAACAGTAAGATGACAGGAAAACAAAGAATAAAGATGAGTGCAAAAGGATTCTTCAAATCTCACAGTGGAAGCTTGAAATTAGTAATACATTCTTTTAAAATTAATGTATTGTCTGAATGTTGCAGTTCTGTGGTAAGGAGTGGTATAATAAGTAGGATAACTCATTGTCAGTGGGTGAAATAAACCCTGGCATGCTATTTTCTAACCCTAACCCAGAACATCTGCACCAAAGGAACCAACCGAGGCGAAGATTAACACAAAAAACGATTAAAAACTTTGTAGTATCCAGTATTTTGTCACATGTGGAGAAATTTCACTTCTTCTATCAAGTAATAGTCCACCCTTGATAAGTGGAGGATGCTCACCCCAGCAGGTCTTCCACTTAAGGCACCGTGGGCCATGTCTCTGTCCCAGGGTGCCGCGGGGCTCCAGGCCTCCTGGCAGCCCCTCAGCTGCTCCAGAGCGGGAAGCAGCGACTGTCTCCTCCTGCTACTCTTCCACGGGATGGCTGTTGTGCCATTAACTGTACTGTGAACCGCCCTGCATACACACACACACAGACACACATTAAGTCACAGGACATGTTTGTACACGTACTTATGAATCCATGCACATAAACAACAGATAAACCTTTCATATGACAGTGTGGTGAGGAAACAGATGACTTTACAGTGTAATACAGATAAAGATGGGATTCAATTTATTCTTTCCTTGTTGAAGTTTGAAACCTAACCCTAACCCGAGCTTTCACTTTCCATTATCAAATAAGTGCAAAGGTCCAAATAAAACAAGTTAAACTGCATATTGATAACATGAAACAACAGATACTCACATGTTCAGGCTGCTCAGTGGTTGCGAGTCTCCTTTTGTCCTCTACACTGTTTGCAAATTTCTCTACATGTTGCAATTGTCACTCACTTGATCTCTTCCTTTCTTCTTCACTGGCACACAATGTTGCTCAAGAGCTTGAACAACCAGGTTTCAAGCAGGAAGGTCACGTGCACAGCAGAGTTCTTCTCCTAAAAATGCGCGCTATGTGCATCATGTTCTGAAGTTAAACAATCTGAATTCTCTGCGTCGCGTGGCTGCCACATCTCCCTTCTTCAGACTCCAGCACATGTTGGCATTTAATGAACTTTCACTTTGCATGCAAAACGTTTCAGCTGATCTTTCTTCACCGCACCTCTGTCTCCTCCTATCAAGTCTGCATGTGGTTAAACTGGCTCAGCCTGTCTTCGGCATATGATGAAGGACAAAATGACAGCTTTAAAACTGCAGCGCCGCCCATCCTGTGCTATATGTTCATGCTCTCTCGTATGTAATGTCTAAACCACATCTGAGCCAGATCTCTTATCTTACTTCAGCACCATTGTAAGAAAAGACAAGAGCAAATCCAGATATCACGACTTTCTTTTGTTTGGGTTCGCTGTCTGTCCAAGAGCAACTTGTGTGTCTTTCACAGAAACCACAGCGGTGTTGGTGATTGGTCAACATTTGAGTGCAACACTTGCAGTCTTCCTTTCACATGCAACACTTTCATGACTCCTGCTTAAACCATTTCCTGTCAACATTTGGCATCAACGCTGCCACAATGACCAAGACATCTCACAGATCTGAGGCTGTTTGTAAATGCTCCGACTGAAATTAATCAATAAGCGTAAAAGCATTCATTGGGAGGTTGATTGCATTTATCAACTATTACATTTCTTTCCGAATGTTTCTGACATATAACGATTTGTTTTGATATTTTTTTGTGTTTTATAGTTTTGAGCTTAATCGGTTTTTCAATCAAAATGAAATAAAATGAAAACATGACCTCAGTCTTTTCTCTAATTATGTTTTGTAACCAGAAGGAGAAGAATACATGAAATATTCCAGATGGTGGCGCTGCAGCTACAATTCTTAGTGGATATTGAAGTCATACTGTATATAAACACTTATTTAGCACATTTCTATATTTTATACTTTTTTTTAATGCATCATACCAGCAACAATTAGGCTTTGAATGATCTGTTGTTGTTGTTGGTCAGTGACTGTAAAGAAAACAGATTTAGCTTCATGACTTGTGTGAGAATTATATTGAATGAATCCACAGGAAAAGAATACAGTAGCAGACAGTAAACATAAGGAACAAAGAAAATAATTAGATAAAAATTAGGACATTTTTAAAAGTTCCACATTATGACCCGATCACACAGTGTTATACTTACAGCTGATGTGCCACTGCCTCTGTTTATCTCTTAGAAAGTTGTTTCTAATAGGCCTTTTGTGAGGTGTGTGACTAATCAGGACAACACACACGTTTGGTTTCTACTCAGGAAAGGAAACACAATCCAAAAGTATGGATTCTCAGAGCAACGATCAAACTGCTAGGGTGTTGTTAACATTCCAGGCATTGTTTACTGGAATCACACCAAGGTGCATTGCGGCAAAATGTCCCCATGCATAGGATAGACTTCCCCAGAAGCAGTTGAGACAAGTTAGTTAATAAATGTGCAAATAACTGAAAGAGAAGCGAAACACACAGGGATTTCACACATCCTGTCAGTTCGTCCTGAAGGGTCCACAGAGGGGAAAGTCACTTAATGTTGCTCCATCTTTCCTGCATGGCCAAACTGTAAGAGTGACATCACCTGTTGTCGGTAGGGCGTGGCGGGGGGGATTTAAATAGCTCACTCTTCCTTTTTAGGCTCCTGTGGCACCGATGCAGCGCCGGCTTCGGTGCTGTCGCACTCGCAGGACGTCTCTTTCTTGTCCTGGCTGTCAATCCTGGCATGCTCCTTCTTTACCATTTCCTCCAGCTCCGCCTGGTGAGATATGAAAGAGAGAAAGAGAGAGAGAGAGAGAGTGGTGACAAAACATCAGAGAAAACCGGGGGGGATGGGGGGGGCTAACAAGAACAAGACGAGAAAGAGGGCTTCGCAAATTTGCAAGGTCCTTTTTCTGTGGTGACATTCCACCACAACATCACACAGGAAAATCATAAATAGGTTACGCAGACGTTTCACAAGTGCTTGACTCTTTGTGTTTCATGATCTCATCTCATCATTTTATGAGGTACAGATATTGTGCTAATAACAAATCAAATACACGAATAAAATACAAATGCAGATCTTAGATATCATCATAATTGTACTGTTACAGTCATCACAGTTACAATCCTAAAGTGCAGTGTAGAGGATTTTACCTTCCATCCGAGAAGATCAGCTAGAGCCAAACAGCCGTCATCACAGGTACTGATGTGTGCTACATCTCTGGTAGGAGACACAGACCAGCACCGAGTTAGAGTTTTACAGCAGATACACATTGAAAAGAGATTCAAGCTGCCTAACAAACAGAAAGGATTGCTCACCTGTACGCCTTGTCTGAATCAAAGTCCATCCCTGCTCCAAAACCAAGGAGCCCTAACATAGGATCAGCCTGCACAGAGAGATCAAACACACATACATCACCACGGATACTGTATACATGAAGGGGAAGGAGGAAAACAGATGGAGGGATGGAGGCTCACCTGCCCTGCTTTCTCCATGTTGATGAGCAGTCTGGGGCAGCTTTTGGAAACCCTGAACACCACAAGATAAGAAACAGAATGAACAAAAAGAAAGATAAAGGCTGGAAATCTGAACCAAGGCAAGTCAGTTCTAAAGTTTGGGGAGGACAGTGAGATTGTTGTCTGCACTACTGCTGGAATACATGTGTCAGATGTCTTGGTAAAAAACTGAGCTTTAGAGGAATGAAGGATGATCAATGGGTGAGAAACGTAACTATGGAAGCAGGTAAGTGACGTGTGGCTCCATGAACATACTAGAGCAGTGTCTGTTTCAGTAATACCTGCCCACAAGACCTGCAAACGGCTGGACCTGCAGAGACGTCCCCATGACGATGAGAAGGTCACACTGAGGGAAGTCCTGACAGTAAGAGAGAGAGATGGACGAGGTGGGTAGAGATTTAGTAGAGGCGCGCTGCCGCATCGCAGTTCTTTCACACTTGTGTCTGGAAAAGCAGAATCAGCTCACCGACTTCATCGCAGTGAAAAAGCGAGCGGGTAGATTCTCTCCAAAGAAGACGATATCTGGGTACAGACAAAGAGGCGACAAGACCGCAGAGACATGATGCAAGCGTGCGATGATCGGAAACAGAAGAAAATGCTTACAGGGCTGAAATCAAATCTAAAAGAGGTTGACTGACCTGGTTTGACCAAACTGCTGCATTTGTCACATTTAGGAATGTCATCAGAGAAGATTTTCTCTGCAGGACGGAGTGGGAGAGTTCACTTAAAGTCATGATAACGCAATAATCACTGGCATATGCAAAAATAAACAACAACACACATACAGTCTGGACTCTATGCATGCATACATACAACTGCACCTTTCATCCAGTCCAGGTTATACTCTTTGCGGCAGGTGAAGCTGACACAGTGAGATGTGTAGAATGTTCCGTGGGCTTCAATCAGGTCCTCTCCCTGAAGTCCAGCCACGCGCTCCAAGGTGTCAATGTTCTGAATGGTCATACAGTCACATTACTATCATGAAAGAGAGACCCGGTGTGTTTGAGTGGAGAGCTGAGTTTCGGTTTCACCTGTGAGTAGCAGCGACTCAGCAGCCCTTTATCCTTCATCAGCTTCATGAAGTAGTGGCAGATTGTGGGCTATAACAGCAAAAGAGAACAATAACACAGTGAGGCAGCTCCATTTGATGAATATACAGTGGAATTACAGATGACAGTAAATGTGTTGTACCTTAAACTGTCCTGGGTAAAGCTCCTTGGCCAAGGCGAAGAAAGGCTCTGGATGTTTCTGAGATAGAAGATGAAGAGATTGATTTAATTGTGGCGATACTGACGACAGAAAGGGTGAAGCCAAGAGGAACACACTGACTGAAAGAGAGTAAGTATTTAAAGCATCTGACCTAAAGATGGTTTCAATGTGAAACAGTCCTGAAACATCCAGTGACTGCAGCCATCTAACTGTAAATAGTAGCTTCTGTTTCAACAAAATTGACATACTAAGGTTTCAGATAAGGTGGTTGGAGGTTTAACTTCTCGCTTTAGATTTTTGACAACTTAAGAAATCCTTAAAATCAATCTTTCTATACTGTGCATGGATATATGTTTCTGTCTACACTCCTGTTTAGTTTAGCATATTTGATTATTGAACGGAACCATGTATGAAATCTGCAGTACTCATCAAAAATTACAAAATGTCAATTTAATGGATCTATTAATTAGTTTTAACACAGACGATCTGATGATGCAGTCCAGAGATGTGACGTCTTGTATTAAAAAATGACATTTTGGAACGTATATGTTGAAATCAATACATTCAAACTATTTTGGCCCACTTCGATGATATGCTATGTCATGCTTAAATTGCAGACATGACCTCACCTTAAAGTAATCTATCTGAAAGATGGCCTCTGGGTAGGGCAGGTTGTATTTCAACAGGTTTGCATACAGACCGGTTCCTGGAGAACGGAAATCAGGGATACCAGCCGCTGTGGGAGGTGGAGAGAGAAAATTAATAAGAATATAGAAATGATAAAAATACAATGAAACTTTTGTTGAAGCTAAAGCCGAGATACTCACATGTGGATATCCCTGCTCCCACCATGCAGATAATGTTCTTACCTGTATAACAGTAGAGATGTTTTCACTCAATACATAGCAACTGCATTCATAGCGGCAGGCTTGTAAGTGCAACATTATGATATGACACTTCTAGGGCGGTGATTGGTCGGCTGAAAGGATGCATTCCTGGAAGCAGAGACCACTCACATTTTTCACTCTGTATGTATCTTGCCACTCCATCCAGAGTCAGCTCATCTAGAACCTTCTCTGCTGAGCCCAGACCCAGAGTGCTGGAGAAGAGGTTACGCAGGAAGTCCACTGATAGGAGAAAACAGATCATTAACACAGGGCGAGATCAGTAATGTTACTCTCGTATAGAATAGAAAGTCACATCATGCAGCATTTTCTTTCAAGCAAAACGTTAGTAGACATTGATCACCACCTCAGGCATGATGCTTACGTGCAAAAGAAATTTGGATTAGTGAAATAATGAATGTCAGCATTTGTCAATATTATTACTAATTTCATATTCATGCCAAAACTGCATTTCACAGATATGTATTGTTGCAACATACTCTCTCCTCCTGCAGCCTGCTCCTCACTGCTGTCGTCCGATTGCTCCTGCAAAGAAAATATATAGTATACTTTATATTATTTACATCCCCGTTTGGTACCATGTCTCTTTAGTTTTCCTTTGGACGTGCTAAACCTTGTAAATTTCCATATTTGACCTTTAATCTATGACCCTAAAGTTTTTGCATGGAGATTTGACTCAAGTAGATCAGTCTGTAAATTTGAATTGATTAATTTCATTGGTATGCCATACAATCCCTATTAAAAGGATTGACGATACACCCCCCGTTTGGCTTATAAGTAAAGAATATTACTGAGTTGTTTAACTGACGATACTATGTCAAACATAACGCTTGTTTGTTTGGACTGAAAATTATCAAATGTAGCTGAGCAATCCCACCTAGTGGCAAACGTCAACTCGCAAATCTCCAGGAAAACCATTTTCACTTACGTCTGTCTCAGGTGCGAGTTCCTCCTTATCGTCTCTCTCATGAAGTTCTAAAAGAAACCGAAATAAACCAACAAGTTACATCCTGACACAAGCTTTAATTCCCCGGGTAACGTTAGCCTCAAAGCTAAACTAGCGCCTTGGTCCTAATGTGCCTTGTTTTTTGATCAGACATTCATCCTACCTGGTGTTTCAGACATTTATCCGTCTACTGAGACCCTTAAACCACAACGGTACGACTGACAACCTGTTTAAACTCAACTGTACCGAGTTATAGCAAATATCAACAACACAGGAGTTCGTCTTGTTGTTGTCCGTCACAATAAAGGTCCGTGCTCGCTATGACCCGCTCCCTAGTGCGTCATTAGTTCCTAGGTGCGGCCAAATTTCACCCACTATTATTGATTTAATAATAACTAAATCAATATTACAAAACACGGTAACATTCAAAATGTACACACATAAAAACGCATAAATTATTATTTTTTATCGAACTGTAAAGTAGACAATAGTACCATCAATTACTCAGTGTAGAGGAGATGTAGCTCATGAACTACAGTTATTCCACCTTCAAACTGGCTACTTCATTATTGCAGAATGTGTCTCTAGATACAAAAAGGCAGAGATTCCTTCATCCCTGTTGCTGGTCACTCTGTCCACTCACCGCGGAATCTGGGAATCTGATACTGCCACAGTCCTGAGCTCATACGGGATTATGGGTTTTAGGTCACCACTAATTGATAAGCTTTGGTATAAAAAAGTGGCCCAAATACACATAACATATGGACTCGCAGGTGAAAGTAATACATTGACAATAATAATTATCAAAAACGTACCAGTGAAATTTTTATTTTTTTATTTTTAACATTAACATTTAAAATGATGCAATATTTCCGCAACATATAGAAATTCATTCCCACACATGAAGAACAATGGAATTCCTTGGGACAGACAATAACCACAATACAACAAACTGGAGGTGGAACATTTTTCTTTATGTACAATATATTATATACAGTCTTTTCCCCCTTTTCATACTGTGCACTGTACAGCTGTTGCATTCTCCAGTCAGATTTGAGTCTAGAATAATGGATCATAATAGAATAATGTTTTTACAACAATCGTAATTCCTTGTGTTCTATCCAAACTGCTTTAATCTGATCACACAAATCAGTTGTGATGGAGAAACAGCCACAGTCAATAGCTCAGCTCCAGCCTCCGCCTCTCCCTGTGTTAAGGAGGCGAAGTCTTCCACCTCACGCCATCTCGGTGGTTCAGGTGTTGCTTCCATTTTCAGGGTCCGTGTTCCTACAAATCTTACTTCTGGCTTTGCATGTACTCTGCCTCCTCTCCTACTTCCTGCTGCAGGCCAAAATCATAACCAGAAGCAACGATGTGGCACTGTGGTAACATCTCTTCCAGTAGAATAATGAGCAACCCATGATTTGAAATCCCAGGAAGGAATGACACATCCAGATGGCGTAGCCCCCTGCAGCACACACAGATTTGCAAAAGAAAAAGAGCTTATTACCAGAGTTCGTGTTTTGTTCATATGAAGAGTCTGTGCTGCAAGTTTATAGATATTTACTTGAGATTCCTCAGCGCAACCAGGCCGCCTATGGTGATACGTGGACAACGAGAGATGTCCAGTTTTTCCAGGGAGTCCTGGAATACATGGAGCCTTGCCAAGCACCAGTCGTCCACCTCAGGACATCCCCGTAATGACAGAGTGCGCAGGGACTTCTGCCCCTCTGTGGAAAGATGAGGCATAGGATTACCTCGTCATCATCATCAAAAAACACAACGCTGAAAATAATCGAATAACTTTGTGTGCCTGACAGGGAGAGAGTAAATACATTGGTTGGTAAGTTTAAGGTATGACAAAATCAAGATATTTACCCAGGTTGTCAATTCCAGTGTAGTTGATGACTGTGTGGCTCACGTCTACTTCCTCTAGAGGCGTGTCTTTGTATGTCAGAAAGGTCCAGTTAAACTTGCCCCTCTGGTCTGTGCGGAACCAGTCAGGATGGCCAACAAATCTGAACACCAAGACAACAACATGAAGACCAAAGTATCATAAAAACACAACGTATCACTGGAAGTCTCAGATATAACTTAAGAGTTGTGTATTTAACTAACTGCATGTGCAACCATTTGCTTGCAGGTGATATCAGTATTTCTTAAATCAAATACTTTATTCCCAGATCTGAATTCACAATGAGTTTTTACAATCTAAAGACTGACAAGAACAGTCATTTAAAAATCTGTTACATGTTAAATTGCATTTGATAGACAGGTTGTCCATGATGAGAGGCATCAAGTACTCACCTAAATCCCCCTCTCATTCTTAGCACATAATAAGCCGCTGCTATGTCTGACCCATAAAACCTCTGAGTGTAGCCATAGTAACTGTGAAAGAGAGCGAGAGAGAGAGAGAGAGAGAGAGGAGAAAAGTCAGTGAATGTCATTGGTGGTAAAACAAAAAAAAAACATTTTACAAGCACTTCAACCATCCTACACTGAAAATAAATGATGATGATAATTGGTAACATTATGTCACATTAGTTTATGAGGCCCAAATTAATATGAAAATTACTGCGAAAAATCTGTATCTTAATCAGTTAAGCAAAGAAAGACAGTATTAGGAAGGAATGGAGAAATATAAATTGGAAATTTAAACAGCAAATATCAGAAATGGAAATGTGGAGGAATAGTTCTACAGGTGCATCTCAATAAATTAGAATATGAGGGAAAAGTTCATTTATTTCCGTAACTAATGCAAAAAGTCAAACTCTTATAGAATATAGATTCATTTCAAGCCTTTATTTGTTTTAATTTTGATTCAGTATCTCAGAAAATTAGAATATTGTAAAAAAGTTCAATATTGTAGACTCATAGTGTCACATTCTCATCAGCTAATTGACTCAAATCACCTGCTGAGGTTTCCTGAGCCTTTGAATTGTCTCTCAATCTGGTTCAGTAGGCGACACAATCATAGGGAAGACGACCATATTGTAATTTATTGAGATGAACCTGTTGTACTGTAAACATAGTTAAATCTGCTCCTAACGTGAACAAACACTGTTTCTTACGCGTTCCTACTTTGAAGCCCCCTCCTGCTGAAGGCAGAGCGCCAGCTGAGGAGCAATTCTATGTCATAGAAACGATTGGTGAGAAAGAGGAGCAGCCTTTTGTGAAGAGGAATAGAAGGAGTCGCTGGGCTGGAACTACACTGTCGCCTAGCAACAAGGAGGCGAGGTGACCGCTGACAGCACCTCTGTAAAAACTGAACAGAGAAGGAAAAGAAGAATATGATAAATATGGGAAACTTCATCAACAGATAGAGACAAATAAGACAAATGTAGCTCGAGTTACATTAAGCAGGAGTTGCATATTAACTGGTGACTTTAGCACAAATGTGTCTGCGTGTGTTTGAATGCAGTAACACAGATGCTTAAAGCTAATTTCCTTAATGGTGTAATTTCAATAAAAAGTCGTTAAATACACAAGCAAACACCTTTAGTAGTCAAGGAGCATATCAAATAGAAAACAGTCGTATATTGAATTGTGAAGATTATTCGCCATACTATAGAACTTTAGGCAACAATAACGTAAACAACAACATAATAATAAGTTTAGAGGCTAAAGTCACCAGTTTACATGGTCACTAGTTGGTATAGAACACCTCGTTGCACGTTAGATCTAGGTAGTCTTCTGGCGAATACTAAGGCATGACTTTAGATAATGCCAGCGGCAGACCAACGCTATTTAAAGACGATACAAACTGGCATCTAAGAAAGAGTTATTTAGAAATACAGAAGTGTGTAATTTGAAGGGTAGCCTACCACCAAAGACGCCGCCATGATAGTGCTGTGCAACAGAGAGCCGCGTGGCTCAAACCTAGCGCTTTCGCATTTACATTCTGTAGTTCATCATCTCCACCACAGGGTGTCGCACAAAACACATTCTTGATTTCCCCTCCTCTCATGCACACCGCTGTCTGTTCATTTAAATATAGATGCGGGGCAGTTATATTTATATATTTTAGCCCAAATAAAATATTTTGGCTTATTATGTACAACATGAGAATGTATTACTCAAGATATTGAACCTCAGTGCTGTACTTTGGACCACATACGATTCAGAATGAAAATCTACAACCACTGACATGGACAACCAGTGATTTTCTTGTTTGTAGTTGCCATTGCTTGTATGGCTTCATATCCACAGCCTGCTGCTCGTTTGATTTGTATTACATCTCTAAGGCGAAGGTGTACTGCTGGTAAATAAAATTTTCCTCAAGGCTTTCTATGATTTCTTTCTTTCACACCTTAGGCAGGGACTACATCTTGAAACCTTGCTCATTTGACAGATGTTTCATTACAAGCACCCCCCCCCCCCCCCCCCCCACACACACACACACACAATCTACAGCCTAGATTACTCACAGTAATGTGATAGTGAAAGACGCTTCACACCTGCTGATACAAAAGTAGATCATGCTTTGTGCTTGTATATTGTATGTGTGTGTGCATGTGTGTGTATGAAGCAGCGGAAGGGGGAAACAACAGTTTGAGATGGACAGTCAGATATAAACACTTAATTAAACAGAATAGATCATCTCTGAATGACTAAATTACTTGTGTGTACTCTACATAGTGCAACAATGAAATCCATGAAGAATAAGACAACAATGTCATATTTTCCATCCTTAGTATGAGTAGAGAGTGCCAAAGGGATGGACGGATAGAGTGAGAGGCATGAAAGACAAACTGAGATGATTATTTTATGCAGAGCCAAGGCCAGGTCGGTCTGGAGCCGAAGCAATCACATTACTGAATGGTTGGCTGAATGAACATATGGACCAATGAACTGAAAACTGAACTGAGGAATGACTGGCAGGGGGAATAGCGGAGAATGAATTGATTAGGGAAAGAATGCCTGAATAAATTGAACAAAAGTTCAAAGCCTTAATGGGAGAAGCAGACATGCATGGGGTGTGTATTTTAGTCATTTGGATGGAAATTAATACCCACAATCACCTACCATAACTATGTGTGCGTGTTTATCACAGATAACTCTGTGTGTGGAAAAATAGATTCTTTGGATCCACATTCCAGACTCTTTGATCCTGATGATTGGACAAACATTGTGTTCAGATCAAGACCGCTTCGCCGTTCTACATTATTGATGAGATTTTCTTCCATATTCTTAAGACGTGGTTTGGTATGTACAGTCCATACAGTATATTTGTATAAACTCATGCATTTTTGATTGAATCTTTATGGAGAGATGTAAACACAAGCTTGAACTTTGAGTTTAAGAAAGCTCAGCCTATACATGAACATTGCTATTCCATGCAGCAGCTGTTTAAATGAGTATATAAAAATACTTAAATACTGACTTTGAACCATTATTTGCCAACATTTATATAACAAAATGCAGCAAAAACAGCGATCCGGGAGGGAAGGAGGGCTGTGATTGATCCCAACCAGAGCATCGTCCTTCTCTTTCCACATCCACAGATCGGTCATAGATCCGGATCAGCTGGTTAAGACCGTGCCAAGCTGACAGGGATTCAGGGTCACTTCACTGAGGCATCTGTAAAGGTTCTCAGTCATCATTCAGTCAGGCAGTTGCCGAGTGTCATCGGGGGCATGAACACAAACAGTTGATGACAGTCAGCCTCACCTCATCCTTACGTCACTCTGATTCACGCTGAAATGCAGATTGTTCATGTATGTTTGGATGTAAATCTTTGCTAGACTGTGTCAGGAGCTCAAGGTAGATCCATGCCTTGGCAGCATTGAGCTCATTTCTATAAAAAGTGTAACAACGATGAACATGTAATTCTAGCCCACTCTTTTCAGATGAATGTTACTGCTACTCTCCCAGTGTACTTATGTCTTGTTAGTGGATGAAGTCTGAGGCTGACGAGTTGTTACTCCCCTGTGGCTTCTCAATTTTTGCTACGAGTCGCACTACGAAATGACTCTGCAGGGAAGCCATTAGCGGCTGCTTCTCTGGTCCTCAATCCCTCCATCCCTCCATTCCTCTTTTTTCCTGCAAAGAAAAAGCAGAGAAACACATAAATGTACACACGTTCACACACATGCACATGCACAGGCTGCCAGTGGTCTCAAGACTGTTAGCGGCTGTCACATTTGTTTCATTTGATCCATTTCCCATAAGGCCAGTGGAGTCTGCAAATCTCTGTGGCAGTAGCAGGGAAGCCATTAGTGAGTCCTCATACTGGACCAGATGCTTAAAAACCACTATCAGTACATTTAAATCTTTGATTATACTCAAAAACAATTGATTTGTTTGAAACATCACATAAACACCATGATTAGACTTAAATCAATGTAACCATACTTAGAAAAACAGACCTGGAGAGAGATGAGATGTCATCAAACACTCAATTGATATGCTTATAGGATTTACCGGACAGGGATGGTTGTAATGTGTGTGTGTGTGTGTAGCAGGAAATCAGATTCAGGCAGGAATGTAGATTTATTTTGGTCATATGGTATCACCATTATTCGCCGGTGTGTCTTCTCTTTCGATTCTCTTTTTAAATCCACATAAAGCTTTAGTTTTTGCACATGGTGAAACAGCAACAGCAAGATTTAAATACACTCAAAGAAGAAAAACACCAGACAGAAATTGGAGCAAAGCAGATTGCATTTACAGAAATATCTCTTCAATTCACGAATTCACATGTGGACACACACACACACACACACACACACACACACACACACACACACACACACTAGGAATACTTCATTAAGTCAGGATACCAGCGATGGACTTTAAACGTGATAAGTGTCTGAAGTACATTCACTCAGTTCAAGCACCTTTGCGTTTGTATAGTGTGTGTGAGAGTGTGTGAATGTACAGGAGCACATACTAATCTGGTTGTTATCTCTCTTTTCCACACATCTAGACTAATTTCCATTGACAGAATTAATAAGCACGGTGACGAACAGCATGTGGACCCAGTCTGTCATTATGCATGCTACACAATAATTCATTGTATTATCTTGTATGGAGATGCCACTCAGAATAGTAAAACAGCCAAAAATAGCATCAGCTAAATGTGTATGTCATGGCAAAGACGATGTATTGGCAGAGAAGGACTGATAAACCGAATTTACTGCTATTTTACTGCTATTTTCACACATAATCACGTTGAGTGCACATAGAGACACTAAATCCATCTGCAATAAAGGCACAAATACACAAATAGATCAAATGTTGCTGTCTTGGGATGTGTGTTTGCCTGTGGCCCTGAGAGAGCAGCGCTGGTGGATGGGATTAAAAATAAAAAATAGAACAAGGTTACAGTTGAATGTTTCCTCAAGACTTTGCACCAAAAAGTTCCTACTTCCATCTTTTGAAAAGCTAACACACACACACACACACACACACACACACACACACACACACACACACACACACACACATACACACTCTGCATTGAAGTAATTGATTCGGAAGTACGGCTTGCTTACAAATTCATACTGAACACTACTATGCAAATGGTTCAGAATCTCTCTCTTTATCTGGTCTCTCAGCGAGTTACAGACCTTACACACTGTACGATAATTCCCATTGGATTGTAGAGATCCAAGAGTGTCAGCTACATAGCGGTACATGAATAATGCAATGGTCATAAAAGGTTTTTTTCCTGCACAACAGAGACAGGAGTTATGATACATCATATGTAAGTTGCATTCTGCTTGTCTCGCCATCTCGTCTCTGTGACTTCTGAGTGATTCTTTGCAGTCATGTAGGTTTGATTCATTTCAAGTGAGCCTTTCATTCAGGTGCAGCTGTTGCTATAACGATGAGCACAATGTTGGAATATCATCTCTTTCATTATTTCTCAGGATATGCAGCTCGCCTTGCACTGTTGAGACGTGCGGTGTCTGTGATTAGAAATGAATAACTCCTCTTGTCTTCTACATCTAGACTATAAATAGGTTCAGCAAAATGGATGATATATAATACATTTCCTTCATATTATAGCCTCCCGTGATTTCCTGTTCCAGTTTGCTATTTCCTATTTTGTTCCTCTGGTTGCGCTTCACATCCTATACTGTCTTTTCATCCCTCATCCCTGCTCTCTGCAACACACACAAGTCAGGTTCGTAAATGTAGGAATTCAGCTCATGCATTAACATTCCCCTTCACGTTCTTCTCTCTAATCTCTCCCTTTCTCCGTGTCAGCAGAATACTGAAATGGGGTCTGCGGTGTGTGAAAAGTGCACACACACACACACACACACACACACGGATGTACAAATTCAAATACTGTACATGTACAAGAGTGCTTACAGATAGGAAGAGGCAGAGAGAGAGAGAAAGATACCAGGATGGAGCTGAAGTCATGAATAGCTAAACATGTATTCTGACTCGATCAATCACGCCCCTGTCTTTTATCTGCTACGGCTCCATTAAGCTGATAATTGACTCTTTGGGCTGCATGTCAACTAGGCGATATCTGCTCTGAGTCAAACTATGATTAAATAACCTGTGAGCAGACAAACTGTATCGCCTCCTGTACCAAAACAGTTTCACAGGCAGGGATTCATGCGTTCCACAACACCGACAACAACAATGAACATCAGCAGAGCCATGACTCTTACTTTTTGGAGGATGTGACATGTATGTAACTGGGATAAAATCCTTTCAGCATTCTTGGCCAAAAGATGTGTGACGTTCAGGGGATGATTTTGAAGTTAACGGTTCACCACTGTATGTGCCAGTGTAGTCCAATATGTGACAGAATTTTACATATCCATCACAAAATCTTCTTTTTACAACTTACAAACATCTAAACAAAGGCGCAAAGGTAAGATCACGTGCAAAACACTGAAATCATCATTGATAAATGCTTGACATCAGTTAATGGCAGTCTAGAAGCTGTTACATAATCGAGTCTGTCGTCCTCTTGTTAACCCCACAGATGCCAGTTCCTCCAAATCAGCACAGGCACTTTGCTCTTTCAGGTAATAAGCTGCTTACTGGGATGAAGCCGGGGGGAAAGTGGGGTGAAGCCTCGCTAAATCCTTCCATCATCTACCATTCAGCGCTCTGAGGAGTAGCCTGCTATTACACAACGCTATCATAACTACAACTAAGGCTTTCCCCAAATGTGTTGTTTTTATATATGAAGGATGAATTTCTTTGTGCATTTCCGATTCTAATCTCAGAGCCATTAATCTGGTAGAGCAGTGGTGACTCCTGTCTCCAGCTGTTGATCTTACTGTGACGTCACTCAGCAGTTATGATGTGATTTGATGGTATTATTAACATGACAGATGAGAGAAGAAAGGGCGCCATAGCAACACTTGGCCAATACTAAGAAAGAATGAATGACAACAAAATGTTGAAGGAATCAATGCATGCACGCACGCACGCACGCACGCACGCACGCACGCACGCACGCACGCACGCACGCACGCACGCACGCACGCACGCACGCACGCACGCACGCACGCACGCACGCACGCTCATGTGCCTGGTGGAGCAACCCATTTCATTGGACACACACAAACACACACACACACACACACATACACACACAAATTGCCCAGTGGAGAAGGCGTTTCCACCTCCGACTCTTGGTCCGGTGTGTCAGATGATACATACTGTGCAGACTCTCTGATCATCTACAGCACACACTCACTTTCTCATAAACCCACTGCCCACAATATTCTGCCTCTTTCACTTTGTCTCTGTCCTTCATACTCCTCTCTTGCTGTAAAGTCATTGTCCTTTCCCCCTCTTCCTCCGCTCATTTATCCCCTCTGACATCACCATAATGTCTCTTCAATTTCCTCTTTCACCCTTCAGCCACTCATGCAACTCAATCTTACTCATCTCCTCTCCGCTCCTCTTCATCCCTCTGCCTGCCTCGCTCCTTCCTAGTCAGACCAAATTTCCTACAGCTCTTAAATGTAATTTGTTTAAGCGTTTGAAAAAAAAGAGAGTATTCTAATGGGTTCAGCTTGAGACAGAGCTTGCCAAATAATTAATAGATTTCAATCCAAGGATCTCTCTCTCTCTCTCTCTCTCCCTCTCTCTCTCTCCCTCTCTCTCTCTCCCTCTCTCTCTCTCTCTCTCTCTCTCTCTCTCTCTCTGTCTCTCTCTCTCTCTCCATCCATCCACTTTATCATGTTGAAGCATAGCGGGTGAAGGCTAATTAACACACTCATATGAATGTGCTCAGCCATGATTTTCATCTCATGCGCGCACGCCAAGAGGAGTTGCGGAGTATGGAGGAAGCTCAAAGTGCAGACATCAGCCTTCCCACTCATTTCTCTTTCATCTTCCCCGTCTTGCGATTTTCCGTCTCCTCTATCTCTCCTTTACCATATTTACCCATACAAGTATTTCAAGGTAATTGGACCTATTGAAGATGTCTCGCTAATTCAGTCAGTAACTTGACCTTCATCCTCTGAGAGACATTCACACCTTGAGCGATGTGACTCAACATGAGGGCTTACAGATGCTGAAATTAACTGTATGTGAATCATGGTGGCTACTACTGCAAGACTGTTGTTTCCATATTGCCCATCCTCATAAGACACAGACTTCATAAGACATAGGGTCGTAATTCACAATACCCAAGACCCAACATGTCCCCTGTCAAGATGGCAAAGCAAAGCAGTGTTGGTCTCTTTATGGTGTCAGGTTGCTTTTACATTAAAAAAGCCAATCTGTGTTTTCTGTAGAGCACTGATCACCAGCCAGTCTGTGCCGTAGCTGTGACCTTGATATTGATTTGGTATTTGCTCCATCTGGGCCCTAAAATCTATTTGACCTTTTTTATCTTTGCCCCGGCAACCATTCCAAGAACTACTGCAGTTTACTCAGAATCCTTCTTTGTTTAAGAGGGGGGGAAGGAGAGAGAGAGAGAGAGAGAGAGAGAGAGAAAGCTCTCGTTTCATGCATTATGAGAGACAATCATGCTCATGACTTTAAATGCATTGTGACTTGATGTAAAGTGACATGTCAGTGGGAAATGTTTTTCCTTGAAGCTTACTTGTTTTCTGTGAACATACTGTACAATAGGTTCTGTAGGAATATAAACCGTAGAACGTTCCATGGATCATATCCCGTGGCTCTAAATGGGTCCATTCTATACAGGTGACTATCATGGACCCGTTAAAGAGATTCAGTTTGAGCTCATCTCAAACTACTGCAGTGACTTTACCTCTCCATGTTCCTTTGCCACAAAAGGAATCACTACCTCAGTTGTCAATAGTTCCACCTTGAAGATATGTAGAGATTTTACATTTTTGTATGGTGTTACTGCTGCTGTGTAAATAATTGGGACATTTGCCAGACGGCCGAGCTGCCCACTCATGATTTACTCTCTCTCTCATCTCTTAGTATGTGTTTTAGAGTCAAACATAGAGCACTCTCAGTATCGGTGACTTCAGAATGAACCCAGCTGAATCCTGAGAACATTGGTTCTATAAATAATGCATGATAAGGGGAAATTTGAAGTAAAAATGTAATGTAAATATGTAAACAATTCATGATCAGGCAACATTACAAATGGCGTATGCACAAACAAACAAGACTGTCAAGTAAGAAAAATCATATAGCAGTACAGCAACACACTCACACACATACACACACACAGGGCGTATACCAGTGTCTAACAGACGCTCTACTTCTGCATTCCCCAAGCTGTTGCCTGTCATGTGTCCTGACTGATTTTAATTGAGCTGGAAGGCCAACACATGCTGCTAACTGCTCCTCTTGCTTCTCTTGCTACTTATTTCTACTGTCTGTTACCAAGTTATTAAAATTATCATCAAATTTAGATACTATAGATGTGTATTTGTTGTGACTGTAATTACAGTAAATGGACTCTTTTACTTGAGAAGAATTAGGAAATGTATTTATAATGTGTACATTCTGTGTGTATGAGTATGATTCAATCTAAAAAGACTCACACTTCACGTTTTGATTATTTTTGGCCAAATGATCAATTCCACACTAATCTACATGATCATATTCTCACTTCTTCCTGACATTCCATTTCTCTCTCATGAGGAGGCATCTTAGCCATCTTTTCATCTGTTTGCATATTCAGTTTGATTGATCTCTCAGTTACTCGCTGGCAGAGAGTCTACACATGTACATGGATTATGACATAATGACGTGAGGGATGATGCATTTTGGCACTGTATGTAGGACATGTTACCTTGGCCTGGTGGGGCTGTTAAAAGGTCCAACGGTCCAAGACGAGACTTTGAGGTGAAGACAGAAACACTTCCCTGGCACACTCCATGGCAACGGCTTCCAAGATTTCTGCCTGGTTTCTCACCGTCAGCTCCCCCTAAACGAAGTGGCAGAGGTTTGAGGTGCCGTAAAAGTGACTGATTGGAGCTTTAAAGCCTCTGTAATGATCCCTAGTGGTGAGGATTAAATAAGGAGAGGGTGTCACGTAGATGGATGGTGGATCTGTTTGGTTTGTGTATGTGTGCAGCAGGAGGAGGAGGGCAGGGGAGAGGATGGTTCAAAGGGGCGTGGGTGGGTGCATGCACGTGTACTTGTGCATACAGATTGTACAATGTCTGTGTATAAAATATGTGTGTTTGTTAGTGTGAGTCCCCCAGCCGCTCCCTGCATGAAAGCACTTAGCAGACAGAGTCCAGCGGCCCTGTAAAGAGCTCCTGTCTAATGTCCACTGTCCCTCTGTTCCTCTGCATTATTTAAAGAAACACTGGGGGTCATTTGTCAAACATGTTCTTTGACTTTACCCTGGATCTCATCCTGTAATCATTTCAATGTCTACGATCACAAATCAAGAGCTCTAGCAGACAACTGTTGTAATGGTCTATTTTCAGGTCCGCCTCAAACAGAGGAACAGCTACAGCTTGTTCAGAATGCTGCTGCTGCTCAAGAATACAATGAGAATCCAGTTAAGAGACAATTTTTGAGATTATTTTATGTATATAGAAGGAAAGAAAAGAAGAAAAGAGACATTTATGTTCACCATCGCTTTCTGCTTGACAGCAAACCTTTCACTTTTAGTCTTTCAGTCTTTAATTTACCTGATCAAATACATTTAGATCGTTCTTCTTTTATTCTTAATGTAAATAGCTTCATATGCATTCTGCCCAATCCTGTCTTATTGTAGCTGAAATGTCTTTGAACATGTTTTTATGTGAAGCACATTGTGTCTCCCTCAAGTTTGACATGTTCTGAATAAATTGTACTTCTTTGTGAACGTTTCTATGACCTTCAGAATTCCTGACCCGAATGTTCTCTGAGACTATATAAAGCTTATATTAAAGGCCACGGGTTTGTTGAGTATTCAAAGGGTCCACTTGTAACATGGTGCAGGGAAAAGAGATGAAAGGCACAGCAAGAGTCTATTAACAGGCTTTTGTTACTACACAAGTTAAAAACTCTTTTAATCATCATCACATTTTAATGAAACCACATCCTTGGAACCAATTTAGATTAAAAGCATTAGTTTTGTGTGTAAGAGAACATTTTTTCCTCAATTGTCCATTGTGTAGAAGCCATTTAAGCAGAGAAATGGTTACCATGTAATATCTCAGTGACTGGTGATGTCACCGCCCAAACAAAAGACTCTCTCAGACATATTCAATAATTCACATCTCCACTTTTAAAGACGGTCTCTATATTGAGGAGACGAACCTCATTTTCACCTTTATTGTCAACACGAGTCATCCGTTTATCCGTTAAATAATGAATAATATTGTCAGAAAAAGCTTAGAAATCACGGGAAGATATTCCTGTGCAGGACTTCAACAGTCTGAAAGTGTCTGATGGAGACATTTAGAATCAGGCTGCTTTAAAGGGCATGTCAGGTTGAATATTCTGTGTTTGTCCAATGCACCATATCCTGGCATTTTACCTCTATAGAACACCATGAAGGTCACGTGAGAGGATTGAAATAGAGAAGCAAAATGAAAAAAAACCTTTTCAATCATGTATAGTTCCATAGTAGTTAAATTGATTTTGGTTGTAAAGTCTTCAAATATTACATTTAAATAATAACAATAGGCTTCCATGTGATGAAAAGGGAGGCGCTCTGTGTTCTCTGTGGCATATACGATGTTTAAACAGTGTCATGGAACCTGGCACCTCCTGTCCTGTTTACATTTAGGTTGCGGCTCCCATGATAAACAGTAGTGTTGATTATAACAGCGTTTGCCTTTACAAATCAGGAAGTAGGACCATACTCTGCTTTAAACCTTGATTCTATCCAGCGTAAAGCTCACTCAGTTTATTCTTATTGCCAACTTCCTACTTATTGAGTTAACAAGATGAAGAGAGAAGGAATTATACTTACATACACTTATCGACATTACAATAATGAAACTGCAATACACTGATATGCTGTATGTGTGTGTGTGTGAGAGCCACGGTGGATACTTCACTTTCACCTCTGTGTGTGTGTGATGTGAAGCTTTTGGCTGTGTGATGTATATCTCCTTTAATAGCTATATGCTGTATAGAATGCCAGCGGGTGTGAAGTGACAGGGAATGTGGCTTAGCGGTGCAGCCGGACAGAGCCTGAACTCTCTGTCGTGCCATTGAGAGCCTGCCAACTGACCTCTGAGTGTGTGTGTGTGTGTGGGTGTATATGTGTGTGTGTATACGCATATTAGAATCTCGTTTCAAAAGTTAGTGTAATTGTCATATTTAGATTGATGGATGTTTGTTATGAGTATTTACAAAATCTGTTTGATCATTTAATAATGTTTGTCTTTTAAGATAAGATAATCATAATAGATCAAAGTCTTTACTTACTACTGAAAAATCAAAGCTTTAGCTTCCTGACAAAGAGTACAAGAGGTGACTTAAATCTTCCATGTTGAAGTTGTAAACTTTGTAAATATTAATAAATAAGTGTAAACGGCCTGTCTGTCTTCATATAGGGGTTTGAGTTGCATGTGAGGATGTGCGAGTATAGAGGTTCCCTCCGCTTCCTCAGTTTGTGTGTGTGAGTGAGTGTGTGCGCACGTCAGGGGTTGCCTGGGAAGACTGGTGTTTGATTGGTGAGTGTTGCCGAGATCTGCTCCTTCCTGTTAACGTACGCATCACTTCCTCTCACCCAGCCCAAAGCTACTGCCTCACCATCTCACAATCACTCTGACACAGTTCCTCCTCCTCCTCCTCCTCCTCCTCCTCCTCCTCCTCCTCCTGCTCCTGCTTCTCCGCCTCCTCCTCCTTCTTGCTCATGCCGTCCTCTGATTGTTATCCTACGTCCTTCTTTGCACTGCGCCTCATTTCCTTTCCCCTTACCTCAAGGCTCGATCCTTTGTCTCTGCGTCTCTCTCTTATCTCCTCCAGCTCTGCTGAGCATTTTCCGAGGCTGTCCTTGTGTTTTTCTTCTCTTTTATCCTCTTATTTTTCCCTCTGCTCCCCCACTGTATGTGCGGATTTTCTACTTCACCCCTCCTCTCACCTCTCTCATTGAGGCTCAAACCTCTCATCTCCTACCCGCCTGTTTGTGGTTCTCTCCGCTTCTATTCATTCTTTGATTCCCTTAAGTCCATCCACTCTTTCTTGCTCCATTTTCATCGGTGTTACATATAGATTTGTACATATGCAAATGTGTTCCCTTGCCCTCTTGCTTCGCTTCAGGCCATGTCACAGAGTGCACAGCCATGGTAATGCTTGTAGCATTTTGTTGCATCACAGTATAAAAACACAGATCTGGCTTCTATATACATACATTTATTTATTCTTAACAGCAGCCTGCAACATTAAAGTCAAAACGCAGAGATCAAGAGTTATTGAACTACAGATATAACTCACAACTTACTATAACGTAAGATTCCATACATTAGATTATGCCTCTGTAACTCAATTGAGTCACAAATGGTGAATTTAGAACCTCTTTGCATCTCTTCACTTCCCTCTCTTGTAAGATGATTCATGATAGATCCTTTTAAGCCGTAAATGCAATACAGATACATTTGTAACATAACGTGTCTGTGTTTGCTCAGGCTCTGCAGTGATGTCACCTAGGGGCTCAAAGAGGAGTAAAAAGCAAGAGCATGGATGAGGAGGAGGACCCCTGAACCGTGAACTAAGGGCAAAACTCCACTATTATGAGCCTGAGCTGATGAAGGACTGAGGGCACCGAGAGGCGCACACTGTGATTTAAGAGCCGCCTGAGTATTGATCCTTGTGGTATGATGACGGTTTTAGATAATGACTGTTGTGGCTCAAATGATGGTGGAAGTAATGGATATGAAGATGAAGGTGAGAGGGTTGACTTTGGCTATGATGGCAGTTGAGGATGAGGACGATGGTGAGGATGTCTGGTAAAAGATGAAGACGTTTGCTGCAATGCTTTCAGCTTTGATAACAGTATTAATGCAGGAGATGCCTTTGCACATGTGTGTGTTCCATTGCGTGTCATGGGACGTGAGAGTGATGGTAAAATTGAAGGATAAGAGCACAACGATGATGATGACGAATATACCGTGTGTGTGTGTATGTGTGTGTATGCGTATGTGTTTTAGGAAGTGACGCTGAGCAGCAAGCCATCTGTCGGCAGATTAATTCTGGC
Source organism: Genypterus blacodes (assembly GCF_046128005.1). Lineage (NCBI taxonomy): Eukaryota > Metazoa > Chordata > Actinopteri > Ophidiiformes > Ophidiidae > Genypterus > Genypterus blacodes. The sequence continues at coordinate 1,159,554 of NW_027466817.1, forward strand.
TGTGCTTAGAGATATTACGGGCTGGCTTATCGCCGTGGCAACAAGACTTCAATCCCAGTCCAGCGCAGCCACAATGTGACCTAGCTGAGGAAAGTGGGTGGGGATTGAACACACACACACACATACATGTGCACACACGTACTGTATACAAATGTACACACAGGCAGGTTCAGTCATATGAATCATACATGCATATATGTTTAGTGAGTGCACACCTACTGTCTGCTGCTGCACAGGTTTGGCATGTACACACCACTCACATGGTCTGGGGGGTTAAGGTCAAAATGTAACTGCACTCACACGTGCACACACACACACAAACCACACGCCCACTCGCACACAAACATGCTTCCCTCCTCTCCCTTCAGCACATTGGTCTGAAGGTTTTAATCCCATCTGAAAGGTTTCAGTGTCACCTACTGAGTTCAAAAAAGCCTCAACAACAAGCTGAGCTCTCTGCACATTTAGCATCTCTCTGCTATATTTAGACCTGTAACCATACACAGTTTATATTATAGAGACCTTTATTGTTTACTTCACTATATATATGCTTTTGGGTTTAATCAATCCCACCACAGATGTCCACCCACCCAGGTTTGTGCTGTATACACGTGTATTATATTGTAAAAGGAAATGACACACTCGTGGCCATGAACGCACACACAAGGACTGTGACGCGCAGCCACAAGCCATAAATCACCAACACAAGGCCACTCGATGCTTGATGTAACATTCAAGGTTTTATTCAGTCTTTACATACAGTACACCAGCCAGAGAGATACAGTGAACCTTCAAACACAAGTCTGTCAGGTACAACATCATATCTGCAGTTTGAAACAGCAGATTTTCGGATGAAGATTACAAAGCGTATGTGTGTTTAATTTTTTTTTCTTCAGATTCCTGTTTTTTACATCCATACAGATGTTCACACAAATGATTCATATGATGAAGAAGGACAACTTTGACGGGCTAAGATCATTTATCACTTTCCCTTTCTGATCCCTTAAATATTGATCATCACTTTGATGCCAAATATTGGCTAAAATTGACATCGCTTATCTCTCATCTCTCTCACTGCGGCAGCTCCTTTTTTACCCAGCTTGTTGTCCTAAAGTGTAGGATGACAATGGGTGAGGAGGGTTTGGCAGTGTTGGAGCAGAAGTGGCAGTGTTTGTGGCAGAGATGCACAGGAGCTACTCAGTCTAGACCTGCCACTCTATGTAATTAGATAAACTGATCACAAGTGATATCATAACAGATTAGTGAGAGTGAGAGGTCCTTCCCTGAACCCTGAAATATTATAATCTAGCCCACACAGGACAGCAGCACCAGAGGCAGGCAGGGATAAGGGGGGGGGGGAGGGGGGGAAGCATTCAGCTCAGCCCTGGGAATGAAATGAAAATTGAAGCTGAACAGCTGGGAAAAGGAGATTTAAACATTTTTTTTCATTTAATTAAACACAGTAGAAAGGTTTTAATTGGAACTTGTCATTTTTCCGTTTAAATAGCCTCATAATTTACTTCATATAAATGTGATTAATCTTTCAGTAGTGTACTTTGGTCTATTTAACCCTTTGCATGGATGTTTTACCAAAATGAATGTGCCAAGTAAAGATTTAAATCTCTTTCTTTTTTGTAAAATATGGCTTTTTAGTTTTATAATAAGGTAGAAGCCCTTTAATGTTGATATCAACAATGTATAATAGGGATGTTTACATATGCTGCTGAGAATTGGCTACATGATGTTGATTAGTTAATGTATAAACTTTTGGCAGCAGTATAAATAATAATAATCCGGGAATTTAATCAGTGAGCTCTAATGAATGAACCAGCTCAGTGACATGTTGCATTGGTCTTCATATAAAATGAATGTGGTATTTCTTCAGTTGATTATATATTTGCGATAGGCTTGTGTGGCCGTTTGTCAGTAACAGTCAATGTAACAGCTTTTGTGTGTAAAAATGAAGATTATAAAAGTAGATTTCTCTGCAGGCCTTCATTGCTACATGGCCTGTGGCAGGAGAGGCAGTATCAAGCTGGACAGACGGGAATGTAACTGGAACTGGCAAAAATGGTCGATTTTAATAAGAAAGTTTTGTGGGATTTACAGCACAAGGTGGAAAGTGCTGGCTTGTGTCCATACAATTTCTAGTAAAATGTTTTTTTCTCCTACAAAAGTTGTTGTTGTACAAGATCAGCATTGTTTTCTTTCCTGAGTGTGTTGTCAATGTACTGAACCCCAATAAGTTGTAGTTACTGAGAATTTAATCAAGCCTAAACTGACACATTAAATGGGACATATTATGCATATTTGCAGCGCTTCAATGTGCGGAAAAACTGCCCTCTAATGCCCTTACTGCATTGTGCAGACTGAGTGAAAACAGACCATAATAAGTATTGTCTCCTTAAAAGCCTCAGTACACTTTAAAATGGCAGGAAAGACTGAGTAGGAGATGGTGCATTAGTGTTCTAGCTCAGAAGAACAATGTAGAACTTAATCTGTTTAGACAGAGTTTAGATGTGTTGTTGTGCCTGAAACACATCTTGAGATTATCTTGCATCTTGGGCCAAAATGTCCACCGCCGCATGTTGAACATGTTCTGGAAGTAAAGGGTTAAGCAACAGCAGTTCGGGGCAGTTTGGGATCTACGAGTTTGTCTTTCCGTTTGCATTTCAAAAGATGTCAATCTTAAATTTTGACAGTGACAATGTTCAACATTGCCATATTACCTTATATAAACTAGTGGAAAAGAACAAAAGGCATAATATGTCCCCTTTAAGACGCGTGCATGATGATTTAATTAGATATTGTGCAGGGGAGTTAACCCTGGAATGTTCTTGTATTCCTGTATACCCTGTTATACAGCAGTTAATTTGACTGACTGGCATAAAAATCTAAATATGTAGAATACAAAGGTACAGTGTGTATTTATGTGCAACTTTTTTTCTCTTTTAAAGTAGAAGTTTTCAGGTAACCGAGACTAATAAATTCAAACAGGTAGTTAAAACATCACTGAGTTGGTATTGTCTGCCTGGCTTTGTACCGTCTGAAACTGGGATTTAAACACACTTGGCATCAAGACATAGTAGCTTAGCTCCAAAGTTTGGATTTTAAAAAGTTTTTTTCTTGACGATCCCATTGAAGAAAACATAGAAACATGCTCATTCTAGCCATTACACATGCAGTTAAAAAATCTTGGAAAATTAATTGAAATTTGCATATCACTTTGGCAAGGGAGGAAATATAATATATTTTCTGCTATTCTTATACACTACAACACTCTAGCCTTGGTTTTGCACATTGAAAAAAAATTTGTTCCTTTACATAAAAAAAAAACATTTCTCTTTTTTGATATGTCACTGTACAAAAAGAACAAAAGGACAACAAAATGAATCCACAAGTCAGAAAGACAAACAAATGAGAAAAAAGAAGTTGCATAATTCATTTCACATTGACAAATAGAAAAGTAGAGCGTCCAGAGTGGCAGACTGATAGAGAGAATGATGTCATCGCTCACTTTTGGATGTGTAGGGTCCACTCAGTGTGTTTACATGCACTTGTGTGTACCATGATTAAGGCAAAAACCAGTAACTTGCTTACATGTTTGGAATCAGGGGTCTCTGGACTCCCTGAAATGACTTGAAAAATAATTCTCTATAATAATCATCCCAAATCCCAGGCATGAGGGTTTCCCACTCTAACGGCTTCACTGGTTGGAACAGGATTGCGTCACTCATAGAGTATATGAGCTGTTGCTTGGTCGGCTTAAGAGAGGATGAGGAAAATGAATGCACAGAAAGCTTCTGCCGATTGCAAGTCCATGGAGCTTTTACATGCTTAAGTAAATTGACTTATAATCATGTAATCTATGAACAATGTATACTATTTTGAGTACACCGACATTGATTAGATTGCCTTAATCTGAGTAAAATTGAAGTTCAAACATGCATGTAAATGCACTGACTGACCGTATAAGTGCAGCTTAGTCATGACTCAGTAATAAAATGCTGAATGAATATAAAGCACACAAAACCTGGACAAGTTTACGGCTCGCAACATCATTGCAGTGCCTGTGTGTGTACGTGTGTGTGATGTGATTGAGAACAGGCATGAGAATAGAAGAGGAAACTGAACTGTTGTTCCCAAGTTTTTTTTTGTTTGCGTGTGCAAAATGTCCACTCAGCAGGTACGTATCCATCATGAACTGCAAATAGCCTTCACACTTAACCACGCTGACCTGTGTTCTGTGGAGATTAGATCAGTGATGCACAGTCCGTCGACTCTGCCGCTCCAGCCGTGTACAGTACAGGACATTGGCTTGGACTTAAAGCTCAAGGTCAGTGTTTAAGCCTTTGCTGGAACCACAGGCTGTCAGTAGTTCAGGGAAAGCCAAGCCTTAAACTCTATTATTAGACGTTCTGGTGTTCCCTGTCGATGCACTTGTCAGTCCTAGCACCCACTGTATACTGCACCCATCCCATTAAGCTCCACAGGGGTCCTGGGGGTTCTAAATCTGGGGATAATCACCTGTAAGAATCAAAGAGATTACGGGTGTCATGGTGTGTGGCTTTCATTTGCTGTTTTCATCAGCTGTTGAAGTAGCGCTGAGACTTAGACTGTAAATCCATTCTTTAACACTTTTTATGCCCATAATGATGATATTGTGCACTAACTGTGTAAATGTGTGTGTGTGTGTGTGCGTGTCTATGCAGCGTCACATCCTTCACATCCAAGATCATCACCATCAGTCTGCCACTCTAAGCGCACGTCTGCAGTAATCAAGGTGCAACATTTATCTTCCCGTCATATCATTAATATCTTTTTTTCTACTTCTTTCACATCATTCTTTTTCTTTTCTCGTACAAGGCATGCATGCTGATCGCCGGTCAGGAAAGAAACGGGAAATAAAAACCACTGAGATTCAAAAACACCACTGCCTGTAGAGTTAGTACTCGTCAGTTACACAGCTTGATCATTCAGGAAACATTGCGTCGTGTAAACATGCCTTTTCTCATGGCTCAGAGGCCTTCATTGCCCGGAGCTGTGCAACGGATTTAACAGAAAAAAACAACAAAAAGGCTCTTTAATCGATGTGCTTTGCTCCAAAACACATTGATGTTGTGTTTAGCTGCTGCATTTGTGCTGCAATTTGGTGGCAATTGCAATTAAAGATGTGGGATACTCCAGTTGCACAGCGTCAGTGCATTTCAAACAAAGCTCACAAATTCAGCAAACCTCACTAATCAGCTCCAACAGTAAGAAATACTTTCAAATTTAGTCAAAAATGGAAATAAAAGACATAGTTTATACATTTCAGAGAGAAAGAAAACAGCCTTGTGACGTCCCAACCAACCTGCTCACAAAGATAAATAAATCTATTTGGATATACTCTAAATGGATAAATAATATTACCATGATATACTCTATAGAACTTTTCAACAATAATAACATACTTCAAGGATGGCACCATCTTTTTTTCATCATAACAAAAATCACAACTCATGGTGATATAATTTATAAAAGCTGTTTAAACTGGTAATAAAATGATCTGTTCCCCTCTCACCTATGCTCTCTCTTTTTCTCTCTCTCTCTCTGTCAGCACACTGGAATGCTGGGAGGAGAGAAGGAGAGAAAGAGAGAGAGAGAGAGAGAGAGAGAGAGAGGGAGTTAGGAGCTTGACGCCGCTTGACGTTCACGCGCTGTTTGTCCCGTTTGTTCGCCCTGTTGGTTAGTTTCCTCTCCTGTTTGCGTGGCAGGGAAAGCAGCGGGGGGTCATTACTGTCACCCGGAGCCCCCCGGGGGTCCGCATACAGCTGCCAACCACCACGGAGCACAGGAGCAGGAGACGGGACACAGACAGGAGAGGGGGAAAGCAACAAAGTGTTTATGGAACTCGCCCTGTTTGTCTTAAAATGATCGTTTGCCAAGAGACGACGGCTAAACATCGTCACTCTTGTGCTGTTGGTTCTGGCCTGTGATGATGTTCAGGCTCTCTTGGCTCCTGTCTACCTCAGGCGGGGAGAGGAAGCAAAAGCAAAACCTCTCCTTCCTCGGGTTGTTTCATATGTTTTCCCCAGAGTGCGACTCTCTCTCACACACACACACACACACACACACACACACGCTCTCACACACTCTCTTCATTCTCCAGAGTCTGTCACGGCTTTTGACAGTTCTTCCGTTCCTCTTTTTAATGTTGTTGCCGCTCCTGTCATCCGTCCTGGCCTCCGTCCTGTCCTCTTTCCTGTCCTCCCTTTTTCACTGAGGCTGACACAGTCCAGAAGCAAAGCACCACGGGATACATCAAACACCACAATCATCTCCCAGCGCTCTCATCTGCTCTCTTCTCACTTCTCCTCTCCTCTTTTTATCTACAGTTCTTCCCTCTTCAGTCCCTTGGAAGCTTTTTCCCTTCCATTGAAATACACAAGAAGCAGAGGAGAGAGTCGTTAAATTAGAAAAAGACAAAATTATTAATATAATAATAATTGTCCATGGCAGTTGAAATGTCTTCTTCTCTTTTTTTTTCTTCCCCTCAGAACAAAATATGTGTCATTGAGTCATGTTTGAAACCTCTTCCTTCTTTTCCTGCTGTCTTGTGACGCCAATTCTCAAAGTCATTCAGCTCCAGTGTTTTGGCTTTTTACATTCTGTTTCATCACTGCAGAGCAAAGGTCCGACTGTGAGACCTGCATACCATCTTTGTGAAATAAAATCTTTTAAAGTTCATTATCTCTCTCTCTCTCTCTGCACATTCACTCCTGTCCCTCGCTTCTTCACCCTCAGACATAGGCTGATTCGCTGGACTGCGTGCGTCCCAGGTTAGGCGGCTGAGACAGATGTGACATATCCTTCTTCCTGATCTCGCAAATGGATTTCCTGCGTGCCTGAACGCCCCTGATGGCAGCCTTGATCTTGCGCCAGCCCAGATGGTTAAGCTCGGCGAGGTTGAGCACCACGCAGACGCCGCTGACCGCGAACATGAACACCAGGAACACGGTTTTCTCTGTGGGCCGGGACACGTAGCACTCCACCTCCTTCAGGCATGGGTAGCGATCGCACTCGAAAATGCCAGGCACGCTAAAGCCATACAGGAAGTACTGGCCGGCCAGGAAGCCGATCTCTAGCGCGTTCCTAAACACCACCTGAATGATGTAGAAGCGTGAAATCCCTTCTTGTCGGCGAACCTTGGAGTTCTTGCTGTGGGTGAGGCCCCGTGGAGCGTTGGGGATCTCCTTCACCTCCAAACAATCCGGTTCTTCCTTCCCTCCTCCGTCGAGGCCATGTTGGACCAGAATCCCGTTGATGTTTCGCAGCTTTCGCTCTCTGCCCCCGTAATCCCGCTCGATTAAGGGATAGAGAAACGAATAACGCCTGTCTCTCTGCTTGGCGGACTGGTGGACAGAGTAGGTGATGAAGCAAAGGCTGGGCGTGCACACCAGTATGATCTGGAAGACCCAGTAGCGGATGTGGGAGATGGGGAAGGCCTTGTCGTAGCAGGCCTGGTTGCAGCCTGGCTGCAGGGTGTTGCAGATGAACATGGTCTGCTCGTCCTCGTACACGGTCTCGCCGACGATGGCGACGATCAAGATGCGGAAGATCACGACTACTGTCAGCAGGATCCTAGAGGAGACACAGAGAGAGGAATGGGGTTATTAGGACTCGGAATGGAGCGATACGTTAGTCCTGTCCTGTGATATCCTCCCCAGCATCAATCCAAGTATAAAGGAGCAGACAGGGAAAGAAGAAGAAAAGAGATAAACCAGGTAAAGGGGACATTTCAATTAGATTAAAGGGGATAGATCCAGAATTTCATGCTATTTTAAAGACTTTCAGGGCTGTTGAGTTTCAAATAGGCATCAACATAATTTTGCACCTTTGGCAATGTTCAACACTGAATCCCAAATATATCACATTATTAAAACAATTAAGGGAAAAGTTAGAATA
>NW_027466817.1:1175000-1220000 GCF_046128005.1 Genypterus blacodes
CGAGCAGGAGAAAGAGCAGTGGGAGAGAGGAAGACGGTGAGCGCGTGGGCGGGGTGTGTGTGTGGAGGGAAATACAGCAAAACAGAGAAATGATGGTATAATCCGGATTAAATCGCTGGGTTTTGGAAAATCCTGAGTAAGGACTCCTGTATCCATGCCAACTCCCCACGCGCACCGACCTTCCCCTGCCAAGCTCCCACTGAACTCAACCGCCCCGGCACGTGCAGGGAGCCTCAGTGATACACAACAAGCACACACACACATACACTCAATCCACCTTGATCTCTTTGAAAGATTTTTACATTATAACAGGCGGAACAAATTGACTGTAATAGAAATCAGTCATCGAAAGAGCCCGGACTCACTTTAAGCATTAACATGTCCTGAGTCTCTATTTGCTTAAGTGGAATTATATTTTATGCACAGATTATCTGATTTTCTGGGTTGTTTGTATGCAATTGAAAGTCAGACAGTCCACGTGTTGTGTGTTCTTCATTCTTTTCCGGTGCATGGTCGTGCAAAACTCAGCAAGAAAACAGGAAAACATGACTTCTATGTTGCATTTAGTGATACAAACATTTAAATTCATGCAGAAAATTGTGCAGTAGGTTCAAAGTGATGTTTCTATTTTAAATTAATATACGACTCTTTACACATTACACTTGACTACTCTGTTGGACTTTTGTGAGCTCCATCGCTGTCATTCACAATCTATATGTACATGTACAGTAGATCTACATATGATACCATAAGGCCGCATCCTCATGCCTCAGTAGGCAGCATCTATTAATATGAAGCCTGTATCTCTCTCACATCTCTCTCTCACATTACAGGGATGTCTCACAAGTTGGTTTTCATAATTGGCAAAGAGAACGGTGTGAATGTACGAGATTGCCAAGAGTCAAATACACTCCCTGCAGCTTAAATCACAGCCTAATTGAAGAATGCGCTCGTGTGTGTGTGTGTGTGTCTGGTGATGTGTGAATACACTGTCACACTCTGTTTGCTCATCAGCAGCAGAAAGAGGGCTCGTGACAGTTTCGACAAAATGCCTGTCTCATTTTGCAAATGAACGTGTGTGTGTGTGTGTGTGTGTGTGTGTGTGTGTGTGTGTGTGTGTGTGTGTGTGTGTGTGTGTGTGTGTGTGTGTGTGTGTGTGTGTGTGTGTGTGTGTGTGTGTGCGCGTGTGTGAAGATAAGATCATTTTTGTATGTTGCCTGCTTCTAGGTAATGAGCAAATAAACTAACAACACGGCGACTTCACTCATGCACATCTTTATTTAGTTTCATGACCATCTGGCAAGTACGCTGTGTGTGTGCGTGTGTGTTTGCGTTTGTGTGTGGGTATGTGTGTTTGTGAAAGACAGGTGATTAATTGTGTATTAATGATTTTTTTTCACCACAGTGTGTCAGTCACGCAGTGCAGCAGTTGATGCTGTGAAAAACAGATTTTGCGCCACACACACACGCACGCACGCACGCACGCACGCACGCACGCACGCACGCACGCACGCACGCACGCACGCACGCACGCACGCACGCACGCACGCACATGTGTTTAAACACAGTTTAAACATGTGTTGAGGAGTGTATTACTTTAAACTTCATTAGAGACCTCAGTGAAATGTGGCAGTAGAGTCCAGAATTACTTGCAGGGGGAGAGGAAGAAGAGGATAAGAGGAAGAAATCAGTGAAGTCAGAGTGTGTTCTGTTCGTCTTCAAAGCATGAGATAAAGTAAGACAGCGCAGGGAGGCAGAGAGAGAAATCAGATACACACAGATTCTCAGTGTGTAGGAGTGTGTTTTTATCGGACCATCACCAAGAAACATGAAGATCAATCAAACAAAATAAGGAGGTATGAATGTCAACATCATGACCCATACATGGAAACGCTGTTCATCATTTGTGATAGAAAGTTGTGTGTATAAATAAGCATCAGTAGCCTCACTCCTATGTGCATACAGTCACATAAACACAAACTTCAAAAGCAGGCCCTGGCTTTGTACCAGTCAAAGATCAAAGCTGGGTTTTCATTTTAACATCTTACATTATATATATATATATATATATATATAATTGAGTTTAAATCACTGTATAAGGGTTCTACACCACTGCGCTGCAGTCAGCAGGCGATCATTAGAGTGAATATGAAAGCCCAAAGCAGTTAGTTACACTGCAGAGCTCCACTGAGAGATTCTTTGTCCTATAAATACACACCATTTTGTGACAAAGAGACGTATTAATACATTGTGGAGGCCTCACCCTTTACTGTTCAAAAGAAATATTGCTCACTATTCATGGTTAAATCAATCATATTATCAATATATATATATAGCATATATATAACTTGATTCAGATCAGCAACAAGATGCAATTACCTTCAATTACTTTTACTTTTTTACTTTACTTTTAAATGTGAAATGTGATAATACTGAATTTATAAAGTACGAAAATTATCGAACATGAGCGTTTCACTTCTTTTTCTCATATTTTTCGGAGCAAGGATGCCCAAACTCAGAAACAACTTTGATTTTACTCCAACTAAGGCAACACAACACTTTCTTCACACCCACCCCTGAAATTGAAACAAATTGAATTAATTTGAATATGATCACTTTCAGTACCAGACCAACATTATATGCATGTGTACATGTGTAAAATGAGATATTCAGGCAATTAAACCTCAAAAGTGTAACATAAAGTATTTTTCCTTCCACTAAATTGTGTGTGTTTGTGTGTGTGAGGTTAAACTGGTCTCCTGGTATCACTGTAAGGCTGACCTGCTCTGTCCTGCAGTGAGGTGCTAACATTAAACCTATAAGCCTTGCTGAGTCACCCTGACAGGACAGCTTCTCCCCTAAGGCCCTGCAAGGTGAAATCTGAACTCTTTGCCTGCTCTAATCTTTATCCATGCGTTTCTCTCTTTCTTTGTTCCCATCCACCTATAACGACTCACTCTCACCTGGATGCTCTTTTCTCTTCACCACATTTTCCGTCACTGCAACCTCTTACCTTAACTATTATCATTCCCTCCCTCCCTCACATCACCTTCTTTTTCCACTCATTTGTTCTTCTACTACATGTATTCATTTGTTCATCTCCTTTCTCTCTGTTCTCACCGGCAAGATTCCTTTGCATGATGCCCTGAGAATGCAATCTTGTGTGTGTCTGCTTGTGTGTGTGTGTGTTTGTGTCACAACATGCTGTATGTATACCTCCCACCATTCAAGGATAGGGATTGAGGACAGAGCTTACCTTCTAAGATTATCTTTGATTGTCACACACACACACACACACACACACACACACACACACACACACACACACACACACACACACACACACACACACACACACACACACACACACACACACACACACACACACACACACACACACACACACACACGCAATAGGATCTTTATCAATTAATCCGTCCGCATGTAAACACAGCTTCAACCCCTGACCTCACCATATGTGGACAGTAGGGAGGGAAGATAGAAAGAAAGGTTGGAGCAAAAGGAGAGAGAGAGAGAAATGAGTACACAAGCTACACAATTATGTACAGTTGCACTACAATGCTGCATCTCCCTGCGAGTCCCTGTGGACAGTGTGTGTGTAGTAGGACATGGAGTTGTGAAAGGCTTTGAGCACATGCATTAGTCTTGACTGCTCCTGCGGCTCATTTCCACAGCACTCCACGTCCATATCAGCATAACAATAACACACACTTGCTGCAGCAGAGGCGTCTTGGATAATAAACTTATTTTTGACATTATTGTTGCCAGGAACACTCACGGTCAAATTGCTGTAGGGAAGCCAAAGCTTTATACATTTCCATACATTTGTTCTACATGTCTGAGTTGCGGTCGCTTCCACCGTTGGCTGATAATTATACAGTGTGTCCCTATGGAACATGTGAGGTCATGTTAATAACCAGCTTCCTGTGGCTGCACGGGAAAAGGTGCTGACATTCCATCCGACAGCATCCCGGCGGACGTTACATATGGATGGAGGGAGCGTGAAAGCAGGGGCAAGAGTGGGCTGGAACCAATGGATGTCGCGGGTCTTGCTTGGCGTTTGTAAAGTGTCTCTTTTTAACAACCTCCCCCGGGTTTTTAACCAGAACCGAGACAATATCACAGCCTGCTACTTTTCCTTCATCCGCTGCTATAGCACACACACACACACACACACACACACACACACACACACACACACACACACACACACACACACACACACACACACACACACACACACACACACACACACACACACACACACACACACACACACACACACACACACACACACACACACACACACACACACACACACAGAGAGAAGCCTCCAAATGTATAAACATATAGATCCATCACCTCACTGGGGGCTGTGAAGACTCCCTGGGGAAGAATAAAAGCATAATGATCTCTGACGGTCATGTGATGAGACAACACACAGGCACACTGAGTCCTGTGTAAACACTGTTTACTAATACATATCAGCCTCGACCCTGTGTGTGCATTATAATGTGGTGATAGAGTCGGTGTTGCACATGTGCCCGCACACATACACACACACACTGATGGATGAGGTGATAGCTGATGAGTGACGTGACTCATTTGACTCTGGGGACTCGTGCTGTGGAGTCGCGCTGACAATAAGCAGCCCACACACTCCTGATGTGTGTATGAATCCAGACATGTACTCAGATGTAAACAAATATTCACTTTTCATTCATGTACTAAGTTGAACATTCTTCCTCTCTAGGCCAATGCACACGGCCAAACAGCAACAGGAAACTGTGAGCTGACCTAGAAGTGTGAGTCCTTTTTATCTATTTACAACAGTACAATGGGAAGGAAAGTAATGAGCACTCTGAGGGAACGACACACTTCCTATTTAGGATTGTTCTTGGTAAGAGTTAACGGTTCTCCATCTGCTGTGTAAGTAGTAAAGCAGGGTGTAAAGTGTCCCTGTAACAGTTATCACGCTCTAAATGAAAAGTACCCTCAGGAATAAATATTTACTCTGCTAATTTACTTTCAATGGCTAAGGGTACTTACAGCTTTAATTACTCACTTAGCATTCCTGTCACGATGACTTAAGAGAGTCCATTTATACTGCAAATGGACAGGCCTAAGGACTGTTTCATTAAGTGGCCCGTCATCTATCAAGATCCACTTCCTACTTCATTATTGGAGATCGATACCGAGGCGGTGGGAGCATAGATTTGCATGTTAAGTATTCTGACTGGGACCAATGGCAGGTCAGAACAGAGGCAGCAGGCCTGCAGAGAGAGAGCACGAGTGATAGGTTAGGAGTTAGTAATTAGGTAGAGAGCGGTTTAACCTCACAGTGCTGTGCGTACCAACAGGCACGGCGGTCTGATGCTCCCAGAGACGTCGACTTACGCCTGACACACCGCCAGTAGTAGCAGGAATAAACAACAGGAAGCAGGTGAAGATACATATATGAAGACACTCACGCACACAGGAACACACAGCCGAGCAGTTAAAGATGTATGCCAACATAGAGCACACTTAAGCATGTTTCACACGCAGTCTCAGTATTTATGCCAGTGCACACACGTAAACCTTGACCGTAGAAGGGAATCTCTGGAGCTGTGTGTAATCCAGTGTTATATTTCCGCTAATGTGTGTGTGACTCATGTATGACGAATGGACTCGGGCTTGCAGGCTGTTGTCACGGTGGGCTCATGAGAGCACACACTGGCATCGCCTCAGGGACAGACGCCCACGAAACAACCTGTCCGTGTTTCCTCGCACACGATGTCATCGTCACTGACCAATGAGATGGAGGGAGGTCACAGCCAATGGGTTTTAGGATTGCAGGGAGCATTAGTGTGCATTTATAGAAATTACAGCCATGATGCCCCAGATAGTTTTGAGCTGCAGAAAATCAGATGTAGGGAAGGGCTGTCACATTGTGTGGGTGGTAGGTTAAGAATAGAACAACGCGTATCTCTGACTTCTGCAGTGAAATGATGAAATAAGGTTTAAATGAGCCACCAGCAAGTATTTGACAAGGAGAAGCCAGCATACACACAATCAGGCTGGACAACTGGACAGTCTGTCAATACATTGGTCAATTATGATAACATATTTGCTTTATAAACAGACTGCAGCCCTGCTTACAGTGTACAGTGTTGCAGTGTGTTGCAGTGTGTGGCAGTGTGTGGCAGTGTGTGGCAGTGTGTGGCAGTGATACCAAATAAAGTCGATTACATTGGAAACTGTGATTATTCTGAACTCAATTAAACAAGCTGATTTAAGGGATCTTGTTTGATAAGACAAAGTGGATTTAGCCAATGAATTACATCATCACACATCAACAATTTGTCCTAAGTTAAAGCCACTCAGTAGTTCTGGTCCTCTACAAGCTATCAAGAATCAGAAAATCTCTTGTGCATGTACGTCTGCAAGTTTTGATGTTTTCAAATGGATTTCACTGCACTTTCTCCTCAGTCTTCCGGCCTTCTGAACATTTGGAATGTCTGGACAAGTGATCTAATCTGTACGAAGATGATCTGAGGCTTCTCAGGCCGCCGGGCGTCCTGGCCGCCCTGGTTAGGTCATGACACGCGGCACCATCTCGTGCTGAGACAGTCCTCTTGGCTTTCCACCAACGGCCCCGCAGACTGAAGCCGTGTGTCCGTGTGTCTGTGAATAACTCTCTCTCACTCTCTCTCTCTTCTCGTCTCTCACACTATATCCCTCGACTCTTTCTCCTCTTCTTCACTCTACTCCCACACTCCTGTTCATTCTGTTGTTATTTTTACAACTCTATCTTTGTCTCTATTTGAAAACCTGGGGCCAGTATGACATGGAGCTGGTGATTGACACTGTGCTTAGTGCTTCATGAATGAGGAAAAGCAAACGCTGACCGATCATTCATAGTAACACCAAAGGGAAGCAACAACAAACAGCATCATGAGGCCATTCAACTGACACAAACTCAGAACTCTCAAAAACAAACATTGGTCATTTGCACACAACGTGGATTATCAGCAGAAGTAGAAGAAGAAGAAGCACAATTTATGTCACAAACACTCATAGGGAACCATGAGACCGACTGAGTCAATGGCACATGGACACATGGACACACACACACACACACACACACACACACAC
Organism: Genypterus blacodes; assembly: GCF_046128005.1. Taxonomy (NCBI): domain Eukaryota; kingdom Metazoa; phylum Chordata; class Actinopteri; order Ophidiiformes; family Ophidiidae; genus Genypterus; species Genypterus blacodes. The sequence goes on from NW_027466817.1 coordinate 1,182,159, forward strand.
ACACACACACACACACACACACACACACACACACACACACACACACACACACACACACACACACACACACACACACACACACACACACAGAGGAATGTCTCCTACTACATGTTATATCATGTTTGATCTTGACTGTCATGCTTACATGCCTATGTGCATAAGATGCTCATAAATAATTTTCATTTTGGAACCTATGAGAAGGAGTTATTCTAACTGAAACAGAGAAGACATCTTGACATGTAGACTTAATAAATAAGTCATAAGTGTTGCGATCTTGCACCAGGGAGTGAGGCAGCAGGGAGAGCTTTGTAGGGCTGTGACATGACTTCATACTTGACAGAGAAAGAGAAAGAGAGAGAGGAGACGAAGGAAGGAGGGGGAAATTGTGAGGAAGCTCAAATGAAGCATGCATGAGCGTTGTGATGTTTTCCTGTGCACAGTTGACATTAAAGTGCAGAAAGCTGGAGCGAGACGAGAGAGCAAACAAATCAGTGCTGCAGCGAATAAATACTTCAGGATTTTGAAGTCGAGCCATGAAAAAGAGGTTTCACTTCTGTGTCGCTCTGGATCCTCTAACAGCCAAAGCCTCTGTCTGTCTCCCTCCTGTCTGCCTAACCCCACCATCATGTCACTCAGGGGGATTAAAGAAGCTAAAGCCCCCTCACCCTGTCACCAGCCACTATGGAATTACTAAAGTCAGGGAAGGTTAAAATATGCAAACCTCCGCACAGTAGCGATGTGTGTTGTTGTGGTTTACTCCTATGTCTCCTTCCTTCTCCCTCAATTCAGCACGGCTCAAACTCAAACCCAAACAACTAGCAGTTTCACTCCTGACCAGCTGAATCACACAATCACACATCACGCTGAAGAACTCACCTTCCAATCATAGTAGAGTGCTGCTGCACAGCGGCCTCTAGGAGGCGCTCTAGGATGGTCCACTCTCCCATGGCTGGAGTTGGGAGGCAACCACTAGGTGCAGGAAATCAGTTCTCCCGGTCAGTGGATTCCCGGGGGTTGGTTGTTGGTGTAAACGGCGCTGGTCTGAGCGTTGAAGTCCACTTGTTGGATGTGATGAGGTAGCGAGCGGCTTTTAGGTAGAGCACTGATGAAGAAAGGCAGTCAACAGGTCTGAGATCCCCGGAAGAGGCTCACTGACACCCTTTCCTCATTGATATGGCTGTTGGGTGCCGTCACTGCCTCATCTTCAAGCACCAACACACATACACACTCACAAGTCCCAAACTGCACCTGAGCTGGTTGGATGGCGGCTTGTCTATATGCTACCTGCACACACACGCACACACACTCTCTTATGTGTCTGTGTACGCGTGCCTGTCATGCTCCTCCTCATGCTGGACTCTTCCTCCTTGTTCCTCTTCTGTTTCAGCAGCAGTCAGAGAGGCACCTGAGCCTGTTTACCTTTTTAACAGCTGTTTTCACACTCCACACACACTTGCACTCACGCTGAAACACATACCTGCTGTAACACACACTCAGCTTGTGCAAACACACATTCATCGTTCACACGTTCTTCAACACTCTGCCGTCACACACTCCTTCTCTGACAGCATCTTGTTGTAGTCTAGCCGTGCTCAGGTCCACACACTCATGTAAGCCTGAGTAACCAAAGATGTGCGTCTATGCTCTTTCTCCACTCCTCCATCCTCTTCATGTCTTTTTGCTCCTCTTCCTCTCTTTCTGATGTTTGGAGGGATTCCTCCCTCTCTTTCACTTTCTTGCCCACTCCCTCTCTTTCTCTGTTGCTCCTCTCCTCTCTCCGGTTTGGATCAGGCTACGCTGCCCAGGAGCATCACAGCACTCCTCCTCCTCCTCTTCCTCCCTCTCGTCTGCTCCTTCTCCTCTGCGAGAATGGCTGGTCGCTCCACTTCTGCTTGCCTTCACTGTATTCTCTCTCTCAGTTCCTCTCAGTGTGGTATAGGAGAGGAGGTTCTCCTTTCCTCTCTTCCCTTTGTTTCTCCCTTCATCTTGTTTTTCACCCTCTCCTCGCTCTCTCTCTCTCTCTGGTTGCACCCTCCACCTGCCTCTGTCTCTCTCTCTCTCCGTCTCTCTCTCCCTGAGCCAGTAGGCAGCCAGACCCTGTGCGTGTGTCTAGAGGATTAGAGAGGAATCATCTCTCCGCTCCTCCCCCCTCCCCTCTCTCTCTCTCTCACTCTCTCTCCATCACATTGTTTATCCCCTCCTCCTCTTCCTCCCTCTTCTCTTCAGCACACTGCTCTACGATCACCACCAGTTCTCTCGCTTCTCGACCCCCTCTTGTTCTGTTATTGTTTTCATCCATTCATATTTTGTCTCGTTGTCTATATGCATTGTTTGCTGTTGTGAACGGTGTGAGGAAGATCTGTTGACACACACGCATTCAGAGGCGAGCTAGGCAGTACAAGTAGTAAGACTATGCAAGGATACTATCAAAGGGAGGGAGCGTGATGGAATGAGCAAGTGTGTGTGTGGGTTGGAAGTGGAATTAGTGACAGTAATCAATCTGAAATAAATAAATCTATTTACTCAAAGGACGCTCTCGCTCTGTCTGTTTCCTTTCTAAAAGAGGATTCAACATCCCAAATGACTGCCACTGAGCATGTAAGCATGTGGCTGCAACACACACCTACGCAGTGTGTCTTGCACTGGTTCTACTGATTTACAAGCCAAACCCTGTCCCCTGTACATTGAAGAGGTGAGACAGGCAAGGGATGGTGCCCAGGGCCCCCACACCAGGGCATATCACTTCCCAGCAAACAAGGTTGGGGACCCACGAAAAGACGCACGCGCGCACACACACACACACACGCACATTACTCATTTCCACAGATTGCTCATGAGTATTTTAGTGGCTTTTCTCTACTCCCCAGATATGTAGTAATGTAAAGGAGGTAATGAGTGTCGACACGCACGCAGGCACAAACACACACACAGACACACACAGCATCCCTCCCCCATGCCAAAGACAGTTTGTCAGCTTTGCATTTTACACGCACCACACATCATACTTACCTTTAGTTATACTATACCTGCATTATTCCTAATACAAATATGCATTTCCTGTTGTAATAAAGACTGATATACATAAAACCAATCAACAACCACATAGAAGAAAGATATGAGACATTGCTAAAAGGCTAAACAGAGTGGAGCAAAGCACAGTTGGTGTTGGATCCCGTTAGCCCCACTTATGGTAAAGACAGCTATGCATCTTCATAATAATCAGCATTCCAGAACTAAAATCACTGTGAGAAGATCAGTTGGTTTGTGTGTGACACACAGTACCTCACAATATTGTAGCTGCTATTGCATAGACTTGCGTTACTCCTTTTGTATGACGTGTGTGTGAGTGATGGGGGGTGTGAGGGCTCAAGTCATTTAGACAGGTAGGTGTGTGGTGGACCTCTGTGGACTCTGAGGGTAAAAGATTACATTTTCACACTGATTAACGGATAAGAAGCTTTGGCGTGGCTCCAGTCACCATGGCACTGTGTGTGTGTGCCCTTGTCAGTGTCAACCAGCAGGACATTGAAGGCAATTATGGTTTTAAGTCAGCAGGACGGAATCAATTATCACACGGCAACAGCCACAGGGCCTGATGGAGTCATTCATCGCCATATTCATCTGCTGCCATTCAGACCGAGCAATTATGAGGACATCGTAATACATAATTAACCATCATTTGCATTTAATTGACTGTGCATACTTGTGTAAGACAGAATGGACACAAGCCAGAAGTCGGCTTGTGTGCAATTATTCTTTTGTTGTCCAGTTTGTCACAAATGTTTACAGTGAGTGTAAAGGGATCTCAGGGTTTAACCTTATCTTACCTTTAACATAAAAGGCCAAGGATGATGCCATCACCACAGCGAGGAAATACTGCATGTGGTCCAATGGTGTTCTCAGACCACACCCCTCACCCCAGGGTCACATGGAGGGCTGGTTAACAGATGGTGACGGGAATGTCGTCTCAGTCCCTTGACCTCTAGGTCTTGTGGGTGCAGTCGCACATCTTGCTGGTCTTTCATTGGTTTGTGGTACAAGTATGTAAATGTACAGGCTAAGGTATTTAAGATGGCATTGTGTTCTTTCCATTTCCTGGTTTGATTTACTTTATTTCATCATGTGTATCTTTTTGGGTTTTGCTTTACATTCTCTTAGCCGTTTGGGACTCCCATGATAGCGAATGTTTCTTGTGGAAGCCTGGCCTTTAGAGATGAAGCCATGTCCTGTCATTTGTATTATTAGTCATATTTACATTAGTACTATTTGCTGTGCCTCAATTCTTTCTCCTTCAAACCCAACCATTCATGGCAGATGGCCGCCCACCCAGAGCCCAGTTCTGCCTGAGGTTCCTTCCCATTAAAAGGAAGTTTTTCCCTTGCGGCTGTTGCCAAGTGCTTGCTGTTTTGATGCTATAGAAATTAGTGGAATTTAATAGACTGACACTTGACCCTGCAATACTAAAAATCCTTAGATAACCTTTGTAGGACATGTGGGTGACACATCACTGCATCTTCTTAAATACACAGAAGCAATAATCTGAATCTCTTCAAATGCAGAACAGCAAACACACCATAATTCTCACATGCTGATCTCCAGCACCTTTTATCTGACTTTATATAACAATGTGTTAATTCTGTTGTTGTAGATGACATATTCATGTGTTGGCAGTTGTAATCACCGTGGTGAGCAGTAAAACATTTGAATGCTCTAGCAGGCACTCAACAGTCATTATGTTGTGTATACAGTCCCATTACGTTGCATTTGTGGATTTAAATGTCGCCCAGCTTCTGGAGTTCCTGTGGTCCACGGCTAAGTGATCTCTCTAAAAGCCCTCTTCTCCGCATACTTAACCCTATACCTCCTCTTGAACCTAAAGAGAGAGGGGAGGTAATAGAGAGGCAGACAGTTAGGAGATGAAACCGACAGAAGCATATCAACGCACACTGAATCTTGGTGTCACTGGGACCCTGACAGACGTTACATAACAGTGAAGCTGAGGTACTTACTTAGCTCTCTCTCTAGGTTCGATCAGGTTCCTCTTCTGCAGACTCTTGAAGCGGTCCTTGAGGACACTGCCCTCTGGCTGCAGGGCCACAGTATTACAAGAGGGGAGACAAGTACAATCGTTTTGAGACACATCTAAAACAAGCAACAGTCTCTTGGGTAATCACATTGTTACAGACAATGGTAGCAATTTTGTAAGGATAAAGGCAAACAGCAATATTGGAGAATCAATATCACAATGATCTACAAACAAAGAAAAGCTTTGGCAGCTTTAAACAATCAATTGCTTTGTTGCACAAATTTAGGTGGAGCTGCATCAAGTGAATGACACCGTCTGAACTCGTCGTCCAAACAGGAAAGTCTAAATCCTGTTTGTCTTTGAGGCTGCAGCAAACGCAAACAAATTGGGAAATTGTGCTGCGGCTCAGTTTTCCGTTTTTTCCCCCTCATTGAAAATATCATTTCTGGGTCTAACCCTCGCCATTAATGTGAATTCAGTACAAGACAAAGAACTTAATGTAAAAGCATACAAAACGAATGTCTTCATATTTAAAAAGGTTCAAATACCTTGAGCTGTCGCAGCGAGCCGGCCAACTCGTCACTCAACTGAACCTCCAGGTCCTGAGCCTGGAACCTGTAAACAAGGGAAAACAACCGATTACCAGGAAATAAATATGTCAGACCAAAATACAGAGAATATACTGCCCCCTGCTGAGTGAACAGAACACTCGCACCTTCACTGAATTAAAGACTGATGTTGAGATATTTTTGAAAAGGAGCCACACTTGAGGAGCCGGCTCCATTAATAGCTAATCTTAAGAGTAAAACTTCCTTTTCAGTTGCAAATTCCTCCCCTGTGGAGCTGGGTGACTGCTGACACTTGGCAGGATGCCGCAGTCTTACAGAACTCTCACCAACAGCTAAATGCAAAATACTACAAGAGGCTGCGCTTTTCGCCAAGTTCTATGAATGAAAGTGCAACAAAGTGTGTGTACTTTAGTCTGCCGAGGCGTCTGGGCATGGCTTTCTGGGCCTCCTGATTGGCCTTGCGTTGTTTCCTTCTCTCTCTTGTCATCTGCTCCTGCTGTTTGATGTTGGCCTTAATGGAGCGAAGCTGGAAGAGCTGCTGCCGCTGGCCTGTCTGTCGTCTTTCAGTGAGCCGCTGTTGCTCCTGAGATGATGGGAGCCAGAGAACAATTATGGTGAAGGATTAGCTTGTGAAGAGGAGCAACACCAGGCAGTTGAGCAATTTGAGACAAACTGTCACGACAAATGCAACTTTAAGAACCTTAATTGGAAGCTATTACCATCAAACTTTCACAGGTCTGATATAACTTATTTTTACCAATTGAAGATGCACATACTGCAGATGGCAGTGGACAGTGCTGCTGAAGGTCATGATTGTGTATTCACCTTAAGTTTCTCTGTCCTCTCCCTCTTCCTCTGTTTTTCAGTCTTCTTATCTGCTATTGAGATAGCTCCGACTGGCACATCGTCATCTTCCTCATTAGGAACTCTCTCCTCTTCATCCTCAACCTCTTCCTCCAACAGGCCTTCCACCTGCTCCTGGAAGACCGTCTCCTGCAGGACAAGAGCACACACACGCACTAATCAGATAACATCCAGGTGCTTCTCTGTAACTGCTTTCCACAATGGAAACCAGTTTAAAATCTCTGGAGCCGGAATGTGGATCTGTACCTCAGTGGCTGTGTCTTCTCTGTTGACAGCCAACTGTCTCTCTATTTTCCCTTCTTCCTTGTGTTTCTTTACTTCCACATCATGGGCTTCCTGTAACAACGCCTGGGTAGCAAAGGTGGTGAAGAAGAGTCAGTGTATGTCGCTTCAGCAGGACAAATATTAGTATCAACTACATATCGGACTGTGCTACTTTGGCCTGTCAATGGGAAAATCAACAGCCTTAATCCAATATTAAGGCAGACAAGTGCAGATACACGTTGCTGTACAAGACCCATGACAACTTGTAAAAAATAACTATAGCAAAATTCATGATCCCTGAACATTGGCACTCAAAGTTCTCGCACCATTAATACAAGACTTATTTACGAGACACGACATTAGCTATTATAGTATGAGACTGTAATAGCTAGGTCATGCCGAACATGGTCTGTTTCACACTACTATTTTACAATGCCATGTGCCGAGTTACCTGATGAGAGAAGAAGTCGGGATTGTAGGATCCTCCGGGAGCAATCACCTCCACCGCTGGGAGCACAGACGGCTTCTCGTTCATTTTCTCTGGACGCTGATAAACCGATGAAGCTGCATTAGTCAAACTCCAACTGACACGCACAAATATTGGTAAAACAATGATCCACTAAATTAAAATCACCCTCACCTTGACACGCTTCTTGCCAGTCTGTTGAAGGTACCAGGGGTCTGCTGTACTTTTGGCTGTAGTAGAATAAAAACATTAAATCGTTATATGTGCAGTGGTGGGTGATGTTTTAATGCATATATGCCCATATCTGTAACTACAGGCAACAATTTCAGCAAAGTCTATCATTGTCTCGTCTTATTGTTAAGGTGATCAATAACCGATCAAAGCAAATTCCTGATCTCATTTGTAACTGGTGAGGTTTGCAGCAAGTACGGTGTGGTCACCTAAATTCAGCTCTATATATTAAAAATTACATTTAAAACTGGTCTGGTCTTGAATTTCACAGAATACTCTCTCTTTTCCTTTCATATCTTCTGATGGTGATCAGTCATAGTTCAACAGTATTAAAAACCCTCTCCAATCTCACACGCCTTTGTGCATCTATATCCTCAGATTCCAGAGCACTGTTCACACAACAGTCCCCTGGGCTTCACGAGTGTCTTCACATTCCCAATAAAGGAAATACTGTGAGCGCAAGGATGGAATCATCACTGGATGGACAGACGAATACACAGCCACAAACGCACTCAGTGAACACTTACACTCTTGTCCCCACAGATCATAATAGTCTCTGTCTGGGTTGTTGTTGGCCTCTGACCCGGGCTTCTTAGCCAACCCTTCCACTGTTAGTCTGTTCAGCAGCCGTTTCTGTCTCCGTGGCACCACACCTTTGGCTGCCAGCTGCTCAGCCTTCTGGGCGATGCGACGCAGTTTCTTGGCATTGGGTTTCTGGTAGGCCAGCACACTGAGGGGAGGACATTACGAGCATTTAGCAGACGCTTTTATCCAAAGCGACTTACATTACCACCCAGTAAGTTACAGAGGGGGGAGCAATTGAGGGTAAGGTGCCTTGCTCAGGGGCACCTCGGCAGGGACTCGAACCAGCAACCCTCCGGTTTCAAAGCGGAAGCTCTACCACTGAGCCACTGCCTCCCTCTAGATCAATGTATTTAACATTCATGACGGATGCTTTGGCATCCAACTACACTGATAAGTTTGTATGTCCTCAGATCCCAGCAGACTGCTCACATAACAGCCTGCTGAGTAGCAGTTTGATCTTCACATTCCCAAATAGGAAATACTGGGAGTGCAAGGATGTGATCATCACAGGACACACACACCAACCTAACACACTTAAATTGACACACATGATTTGCAGAACATTTCATGATTTTCAGGGAAAACTTTTTTAGGGAAGTTTGAGCATTTTGGAGGTATATGGCATGGACAATTAAATGGAGCCTTAAGGATCTGTGTACTTAACGGTGTGCTGGAAAAATCTCCAACAGCAACTCTGGATTTATAAGTTTAGATGTTCAATGTTGTGCAACAGAAAAGGACAATTTGAAATCTGTTATTTCACATAATGCTATACTGCATACTATAAATGCATATCTGTTTCTGTGGTTACTTTCTATGGGAACACCCACAAGATACATGCAGCTTATATTATCGTGTCCATTACTTCCATCTTTTCACTGCTGAAGAAACAGCCCAGAGATGCATAAAGGCCCATTCAAAGACAGACCGGGTAGGTAAAGGCTCAATATCTCCAGAATGCTACAAACCAAATTCAAACTTGCGTGAAATTGCCATGAATCAATTTAAGCTCATGGGAAAAGTTGGTGTTGAATTTTTTAAATGTTACCTTTTAATTTATTTTTTTAATTTCAGACAGCTAATAGTTACTGGCACTGATTTGAGTAGTTACACCAGTGTACAACCCAATACTACTGAGCCCACATGTTGAACTTGTGGGTTGCCTGATTCACACAGCGTATTCAGCACACCAATGAATTAATGATGGCTAATGTTCCATCCTTCATAACCGTAACACCAGTATGGATTCATGCTGATAACAGAAGACAAGACAGTATAATGTGAACTGACTCTTTAGGCGGTGCGATGAGGGAGTCGGACTGCAGGATCAGGTCTATCCTGAGGGGACGAATCGATTTCCCTTTCCTCTTCTTGCCCTCCTCAGGCTCCTCTGCTGCTGAGAAGAAAAAAAAGTTCAACTTCAAAAACTTCTACAGCCTGACCAGGTATCCCCACAATTTTCTCTGAAATAAGTTCAACCTGTCATTCATTTCATAATCAAGAGAAGTGTCACTTTACTATTGATTCAAGTAAGGAGAGCGGCCTGGACAGAATTATTGATACCCCACATTTCAAGCAGACCATTTTCTTTAATTAGTATCACAGGTGTCTTCAATCCTATAATCATGAGTCAATCAGCTCATTTAAATGGAGAAATGGCTCTCCATGTGATTGGTCTCAATCATCATTCACTGACAACTGTACACAATTGCAGTTTTGGTCTAAATGCGTTTGTTCTCTTGCTCTTTTTTCCTTTACCCAATTTTACTTAGTATTACCTGCAACAAGACAAAGTAGTATTTAAAGTATTTCCATGCCTGGCTAATACACGATTCAGTCAATATCAGGGGACAGACAAGACAGAATGGATTGACATGTTGCCAGTCCATTGATACATAGTTTAGACACCAATCCACCATGCTTACCTGTCTGTGTGGGTTTCTTCTGTTGTCCAACATCCAAGAAGAACAAACTTTCATCCTCCTTCTCTGTCAGCAGGCCCCTATAACAAGGAAACATCAGGTCACACCACTTATTGACTGATGTAAACCCTGAAAACGTACATTTAACAAAACCATTTAGCAGTATACTTTCAAACAGTTCTAAACATAAAACCTTAGTACCTTCCTTATGCTACACATTTGCAGTTGAGTGGCAATATTGCGGAGAAAAGCAAAGATTATATTTTTCTCGCCGTGTAGGGGGGAATAAGGAGTTTAAAGGTGTAGCTGCCCAAACTACAAAAGATAAACACGCTAAGAAAAGCCAACAGCCTGGTATCTATAGCTAGTAACGGGAAGACATTCCCTCGTGTTGTTTATGTTCACGCTCTCTTACCCTGTAGTCCTCTCCTGGAGTCTGACGTCTTCAAGAAAGTCTTCTACATCGTTTATGTCGCTGTGTTTGTTCCAGTTCTTCTTCTTATTCTTATTTAAACGTTTTCGGCGACTATTAGTCAAGTCTGAGGAGGCTTTTAAAGATACAAATCCAGGTTGGGAAGTGGCCACGCGTTTCAAACGCCTGGCCGACGCCATGTTGAAAATCTAAGAGGAAAAACCTACGTTTCTTCTTCGTCTTAAATGCAAAGTTGGAGTCGGTACGAAAGCGACACCTAGCGGTCAAACAATGAAAATGCTCAATTGTCACCATGAAAATAAAAGTTTAAATCTGTTTTGTTTTATTTAAGCTGCATTTCTAGAAGAACTATACTGATTTCTTATTAGTTTGAGTTGGGGTTTATCTGTGGACAAAATTTCTCTTCATCTTATCAATAGAGATATTTTATGTATTCCTCTGATTTACAAATGTTGTTTATTACACAATTAACCTAAAACAAATTAAATGTGGTCTAACAGGCAATAATATATGATAGAAATTGTGTTTACTTTATATTTTCGAACTGAATGTCGTGCTTAACACTTTCTTCCATGACAACACCTATTTTAAAAAGCTTTTTATAAACTTAAAAAATTAACTAACCAAACTGTTATTAATGAGAAAAATAGAACTTGTTGCACGGGTTTGCATGTGCGTGTGTGCGCAGTTGTTTATCAAGTATATTGCATGTATGTAATATGTTTGTCCCAAATGCATTATGGGAAACGTGTCTCCTATCGCTTTCCTATGTTCTTTTTCCTTTTTTCCTCCCTTCATTTTATAGCGAGAACAACGCTTTAGACACTCTAGAATTAATTCCTAATTTTACGCTGAAATCTGTCGCTAAGTTTTCTGAGGTAAGTGTCACAATATCAATAACACTTCAATCTATCATTTCGTGTTGTGTTAGTTCGCCTATGTCCGTGTTTTCATATTTATTTTCGGTGAAAAAGAAAACGCAGAGCAGTCGAGCTATTATCTGCCTGCTCGGGGAGTCAGGGACCTATAAAGGACTTGTGATCTGCTCAAATTTGACTCGGAAATGCGCCTAAAGTGAGGGGTCATCTGACAAAAATTTCTTCACCAATTGCTTCCCTGACATGTCTAGTTTCGTCTCCGAAAAGTATATTCCAGTTTTATGACGCAGTTTTTATATTCTTCGATCCTTTTTATCTTCAACCTCTTGGTTTGCTACAACGATTTTTTTTCTCCTTCCCGTTTACATTCTTCCTTCGAGCAGCAGCCATTAACTTTGGGTGTGTTGGTTTGTAGACACCGGGCAGCCAATGTGGGCGGGGTCGCTGGCTATTCCTAAGAAATAGCTCATTCTGAATAAAAAACTAAGGCTTCTGTGCAACCGGCGAATGCAGAGTGAAGAAACGAACAAACCCCTGTTCAGCGCGCAAGGGGCGGAGTTCGTCGGACTACCGTTCCGATGCTATTGGGGGAAATGCTTAGTTCCTCCCGCCCCTCTTTCTCCACCAGAGAATGTTATTGGTCGAGGCTATACAGAGCTCTACTCCGATTGGCTGCTTTTGCCGTCCTCTTTCTTCAGTGATTGCATAATCTGCCTTGGATACAGTTGGACATAATACAGGTTCCTGGTGCGGATTTGTTTTTCCGAGTCTTCTCTTAATGAGGATTAGTAACAGTTAAAGTGAATTAAAACTTTAAAATCATGGCAGACACAGGTGGCCGACTTAATTTTAGCTTTGACATCCTGTACCTGCAGACTGTTGTATTAAACATACACCTGAAAAATACTGAACTGTGACCCTGCTGAGGCAAACCTTATGTGCCCTCATGTGATCTGTAGTGAAAAATGGCCCGTACCAAGCAGACTGCCCGTAAGTCCACTGGAGGCAAAGCTCCACGTAAGCAGCTGGCCACAAAGGCTGCCCGTAAGAGTGCCCCTTCCACTGGAGGTGTCAAGAAGCCTCATCGTTACAGGTGAGAGCACATACCGTGCTTCTATTTGTACAATGCTGAGAGGCTAACAGTGGTGTTCAAAAAGGGTACGAGTTGAGTATAAGTCCATGAAAACAATTTAAGAAGTTATATTCAAGCAGGAAAACATCCCTCCATGTATTTATTTGATGCCTCTCCTCTCTTTTAGGCCTGGCACTGTGGCTCTGCGTGAGATCCGTCGTTACCAGAAATCCACTGAGCTGCTGATCCGCAAGCTGCCCTTCCAGCGCCTGGTGAGAGAAATCGCCCAGGACTTCAAGACTGATCTGCGTTTCCAGAGTGCAGCCATTGGAGCTCTGCAGGTCAGTGGCACTCACCGTAGATATTTGATCATTTTTATCTAATGCCATGATTCACTGCCTCCTAATGTTCAATGTTGCCACTCTCTGCCGCCTGCAGGAGGCCAGCGAGGCCTACCTGGTGGGTCTTTTTGAGGACACCAACTTGTGCGCCATCCACGCCAAGCGTGTCACCATCATGCCCAAAGACATCCAGCTGGCACGTCGTATTCGTGGGGAGCGCGCTTAAAATTCTTTCTTTGTATGCTGTACTCTTGTCCACTCTTTCCATCCCCTTCCCTTCTCTATACTTAGTTTGTAGTTTGGTTTGAGGTTCTCTATATATCATATGATTGTGATAACCGTAAAATGTGTAATCATGTCTCTTTTGGTGCTACTAGCAGCAAGGTTTGCTTAGAAATATCTTCATGTGTTTGAAACTTTAAATCATTTACACTCCTCACATCTAACATTATAGCTCACAGGAATATCTTTTTTGAGGGTGTTTTTGCAAGTCAAGAAAATTAATCCGAGCATAGGAAATGAGCATAGGAAATATCATTAAGGTAGAGATATTTTCATCCTCTGACGGACACATCCATTGATATAATAGATCTTCAGATTATTTTTAAGTGGAAATTTGTTTTAATAGACCTTATTCATTTCCCTCTTTCTTTTTTTACAATAATGGTGTATTTCTACTGTTACGGTTAAATGTATCAAATTACAAATGTTTGATTGTTGTCAATTAGAAACTTCATTGTGCTTTGATGACACTGCATGGGTTTGACAGAATACAAGCGGCATATATGTAGCAAATCTTTGTTAATCATATTTTAATTTTTCAGTCATGTCATTATTTCCAGGTAATGTCTATGACTTTTTGTTCCTCTCTCAGGTTGATATGATGACCTATGATTTTTTTCCTACCGTGTTTGATTTGTTTTCAGTCATTTTACAGGCAAATATTTGTACTCTGGAATTCACACGCAAACAATAAATAAACAGATTCTTGTGGTTAAAACGGTCTGAGTGGAAAACCTTAATTAAACGTCTCACTGTCATATTTAGTAACTATACATCCGTCCAGGGACAAATTATGACGACCATTAAGACTTTTAAGATAGTTTATTTATCAAGTTACATGCAATTACTTCAATAAAACTTGAACTTAAATTTATCAATTACACCATGCAGGTAAAATAGCACAAATTTAGACTCACATACAAATAATTACAACTGCAAAGCAGTTTTAATGTATTTACTATAAACTGCAAACTTACTACCAAAACAACGTGGGGGGGAGGATTACTTTTTACATAGCAGCCGTGTGTAAATAACGAATGCTACAGTACATTTAACTAAAAGATAGCATTACAGTAACACAGTACAAACAATAGCTAAGAAAGAAGAAAAAAAAGCTAGTTTAACCTCCACAACCGAGTCTTCTGTTTTTACTTTGGACAAGTTTGGACGGTTCCTCATTACGCCACTTTCGATATGAACGACGAGAATAAACTTCACAGTACACGTTGAATAAGGCGAACGACGTCATCACTACTTAACATCAATATCGTCACAATTAAACGGTTTTACATTAAGATCGATATAATAAAGAAAAAGTTCCGTCTTGTTCAGCGTCGTGTCAAAAATGTCCCACAACTGAGAAATGTTGTGGATACTGTTGCATTGTGGGACAGATGATTGACGCGGCGGCCATTTTCCCGCTGGACGCTGCTTCCCCATTGTGGATACGAAGAAGAAAATAGAGACAAGCTAAACATTTCCCACGTCTTCTACGCGTACTTTCCCTTTGGTAAGCCTCTCTAAACACTCCACCGTGAGCGTGAGTGAACTTTTTATTTTTACGCTTCACATTAGTGCGTTTCTTAGCACGTTTAACAGAGAAAAACCTTAGATTTTGTCGTGTATAAAAACAACAAACACGACTGAGGAAAGGACGGCAAACGCAGTCTTTCCGCTGCCGTTCACATGAGGGGAAATCTCTTTCAAATTATGCGCCGCTTCACCTCGGTTCTACGCAGCCGTTAGAGACAGTTCAGCTGCCCAATGTGTAAAAATGAATTCTTTAAGATGTCTTCTTTCTTGTTGTTTCATTTTCCGATAAGCTGGCGAAATGGTCGTTCGTGAAATTGTAGTTGTTTATGTGCTACGCTGTCGCTCTTCTGCCCTGGGTCTTTATCCCGTTTGCGCATCAAACCGCCGCCATCATTAGAGCGTGGTGGGCGGAACACACAACAGTGGAAGCGAGCTATAGAGCCCACCCACTTTCACAGCTCTGCGCTCTGATTGGTTAGTACTCTGTATTTATAGACACGCAAAACTCTACCAGCCAATAGCAGGTTGTTTTGTCTTTGATTGACGTGTTGTCGGGCTTGGTAGCGTTCGGAACGTCTTCAATGTTTTCATACCTAAAAGTTTACTTATTAGAAGTTGTCTGGTTCTATAACTTTTACACAATATATTTTCGCTTTCTTCCGTTCGCCTTTGAGCTTAGAAAGCATTCTCAACAGAGACATATCACTACAAATGAATACACATAGAAAAAGAAAATGGAACAATTTCACAGTCATAAAAACATTTTTGCTTTCACCTGTTCTTGTTATTTTTTCAATATTGGTGTGATTAGGTCAATAAAACAATAAAAGATTAACATGAAATGGAAGAAGCTGTTATTTTTGTAGTAATTTGTCCATCTTTCTCAGGTGATCTGAAATAAGCAATGGCCCGTACCAAGCAGACTGCCCGTAAGTCCACTGGAGGCAAAGCTCCACGTAAGCAGCTGGCCACAAAGGCTGCCCGTAAGAGTGCCCCTTCCACTGGAGGTGTCAAGAAGCCTCATCGTTACAGGTGAGAGAGAAAGAGACTAATAGTGTGCCAGATAAATCTCTATATGGTTCTATCTGCTTCGTACCCTTCACTACCTGATGTTTTGCCACTCTCGTACTCGCTTATACCTGTTAAACTACTAAACGCATAAACGTACATGTTCACAACAAAAGTTTTTATCTATATGTTGTGAAGGCCTGGCACTGTGGCCCTGCGTGAGATCCGTCGTTACCAGAAATCCACTGAGCTGCTGATCCGCAAGCTGCCCTTCCAGCGCCTGGTGAGAGAAATCGCCCAGGACTTCAAGACTGATCTGCGTTTCCAGAGTGCAGCCATTGGAGCTCTGCAGGTCAGTGGCACTCACCGTAGATGTGTGCACAATAAATTCAATATAATGTTTTAAATAATTCTAAATCCCAGTTGCTTCATTCTCTGCCGCCTGCAGGAGGCCAGCGAGGCCTACCTGGTGGGTCTTTTTGAGGACACCAACCTGTGCGCCATCCACGCCAAGCGTGTGACCATCATGCCCAAAGACATCCAGCTGGCACGTCGTATTCGTGGGGAGCGCGCTTAAACGCCCTCTACTCCTGGTCTTTCTCTTTTTCACCTATTCCTGCCCTTCCTTCACCAGTATGTCTCTCCGTCCCTTTGTCCCTGGCCTGCCCTACCCCACCCCCCACCCCCCTGTTTTATTAGCGTGTAGAGGAAAACTGATTATATTATGAAAAAAGTGTATAGTTGTGTTTTTTTCTTAGTGCTCTTGCCAGCAGATTTCTAGGGTACTCTCATTTTGTGCATGTTGCAGGTGTTTGGTGATGAGATCTCGTCACGTACAGATATCTCCTTCTTTGCACTGTTTCTACTCTGCCTCAGGACACACAGTGGTTTGGGGCTTGCAGAAGGAATCCGTATAAACCCGGTAGGGACAGACAGGAGGGGAGGACGGGTATATGTCTGCTGGGGGACCGATGTCTCTTCTGTGCAGCAAGGTGCTAGAAGAACTTCCCCGGTCCTCTTCTCCTGCTACTTATCCACTGTCGGCCCTCACCAATGTGCAGAGACCACATGGCGTGCTGGTCTTTTCTCATAGAGGCTGAGGCTGGAGTGTCTGTCCCCGCTCTCATATCTACAGTAAATTATACACAATCCATCAGCATCTTTAGAGACGTTATTTTTATGATTACCATTTTAATTATTCTTATTATTTGTTATGTGGTTTATTTTTTCAGTAACAAAAACTGGGGGATTTTTTTCACTGCAGAACAGTTTTTTTCAATTACATGGAATTTGGGAGACGAATCAAACATAATTTTTTACACGGAACAAAAACAGATTTGGAAGATTTTATTTCTACTGATATGTGAATCTACTGAATTGTTTTGGCAACCAAAGTTGGATCCTGATCCTCTTACTGTTTTCCCTAATTGACAGAAGAGTTTTATCCCATTTCGTTTGGTGTTCAAATTGGCTTCATCTACTAATAATTTAAGCCAAAGCTCGACAACTGAATATAAATGCATTGATATTTTTTAGAAGTGTTTCTTGTAGAAAAGTTCTCAACAAAACCAATCGTTCTCATTTTGTAAAAACAACAATGGATTGAAATGTGAACGTCTATTATAAATCAGTGTTACACAATGAATAATCCCCCCCACACACAGACACACACACACTTCTCTTTTCTCATCAATCGTCGCTCATCTGTGTACCGTTTCTCAGGTGGACTCGTCACCCTTTTTAACTTAAGTTTTTTTTTCCTCAATTTCTTTTTTTTAATGTTGAGGATGTTTCAATTAAATGATGTTTGTAATTTCCAGCTTTGTCATATAAGGTGGTAATAAATGGATGTTACACACACACACACTGCCAACTTTTCTCTTATTGCTACATGCCAGTTTCAGCAACTGATACGTTTAGTTTGAGGGTTTAGAGCGCATTAGGTGTTAATTTTAAGACTACTACTATAATGCAACAATAATTAATATAGTTTGTAGAGGAAAGTTCTTCATACAATTGCACACAAAATCAGTCCACAACATGAAACAAGATGAGACACATTTATAACATAACAAATTCAATTCTATTTCACCGCTAGATGGCAGTAACACGCTGCTAAATCACCACACACTCGCATACAGCAAGACACTGGACACACTGGACCAGTTTTCATTTATACTACAATAATAAAAGCACACCGGGTATTTATGCATTTTCATTATTTTAGTTTGAATGCATAAAAACTCTATCCAAAAATAATTAGTACAGTGTTGTTTTTGTGAATTTTCGCACCCATGGACACAAACATTTTGAAATTTCCTTTTATTTCTACTCTAGAAATGGACCAAAAGTAACTTTATCCTGTACTAGTTGACAAGAGATCACTAGTTATTTAATGAGAAATCAGTATTTTACATTTTATATAAGAGACTATTTAAGGATGTTTTCTGTTCCTGCTACAGGAATTGATCTACACCATAAAACATACACCTACATTCACACACAGACAAAATTACAATTAATATTTCATTCAGAGTTGTTATCGCCTCCCTCCTCAGTGTTTCATTACATCCTTCTACTTCCTTGATTACAAGGGATAATGCCATGCCCTCAGCCATATTCATTACAATGAAACACACATCGATAAAGTCACATCTAATCAAACACTGTAATCCTGTTGTTTTGAATGGAAATCACACACAAACACACACACACAAACACAGACACATACACAAACACACACACACATAAAAGAACACAATCAAGCACGGTCACATGGTCAATCAACCCTATTCTCTTCCATATAGAAATGTGATTTTAAAACTACATATAATAATTCAGGGTCACTTGTCACTCCAACTAGATTGCATAGCTGAAGTGATTTAAGTGAATGACAAATCGAATAACCAATAACCAATACAAATGTGACAAATGTGAAAGGGTACAACTATATCATATGAGCTGTCTCAGTGATGTGAAAATGCCTTTACTCAGTGAACTTCTCTTCTCTTCTCTTCTCTTCTCTTCTCTTCTCTTCTCTTCTCTTCTCTTCTCTTCTCTTCTCTTCTCTTCTCTTCCCTTCTCTGCTCTTGTCTTCTCTTTGTCAGTATTTATGGAATTATTTTGTTCTTTTTAACTAAAACAAAGACATCATATAGGATATACATGTAGGATTAAAGCACCATCATGGCAAAAAACAGATTCCTTCCAGATTTGGACCTGTACACTTTGGGCAAAGCCCGGAGGAACGAAAATAATGATGAATCAGGATATAGGTTTGTTTGGACCTAATGGGAGAAAAGGCTACAAATTCAGGATAAAGGAATCTTCCCCTGCACTGTATCAATAGTGATAAGACCTGAAGATCATTATTTTCCTCTACTAGTGATGTGTATATATGAATCTTGTTAAATATGGAGTGTGATGTTATGGCTTGGATGATGAAGATGGGAGAGTAATGATGTCACCACTCAAACTGGTACATGCATAGATATCCTTTTGTCTTTGTCCATGTGTTTCTGTTTTTTTGTGTGCGTATACAATTGTGTGTTCACCTTCCCCAAGGTCTGCGCTGTGCAGCTCCATCTGTGGCACTCAGGGGATTACAGCCAATCTGTCTGTCTGCCGCTCCAAGTGCTGACCGACAGAGCAGCAGCAGATTAACACAGCGCTCCGGTGGTGGTGGTGAAGCAAGAGCAATTGAGGAGAGGGAGAGAGAGAGAGAAAAAAAGAGGGGTGTACAGTGTGTGTGTGTGTGTGTGTGTGTGTGTGTGGAGGTGCGTGATAAGTACCAAACTGGTACACTTTCTGTGCATTAATGGATATTTATGTGTTTGGGGAAAGAAATAGTGCAGATATGTAGATGTACAGTAAATGGCAGGTGGTGAGGGGAGGGGGGGAGACTAGCAGCTCAATATTGACATATGGAATCTACAGTTTGTGTAGTGTGTAACTAGAGTGAGGTTTTTGCACTTTTATACGATGATATCAAGGGGAGTTATATTTTCAGTTATATGTTTCTTACACAAAATAGTCAAATCCCTTTTCACCATCACATCCAGATGTTTTGAGTATAATTTCATACCAATTCCATCAACATTCATCATGACATGACATGATGCTGCAGGGTTGAAAGAGTTGAAGCCACAGATATTCAGTGGCTCCATCAGCTAAAGAACATAGAACCAAAGAACTAATGTAATATCAATAATCATAAACGAGGTGTTTTCTGATATAGGAAGAGGAATCTAACAGCTGAACACAAAGAGAGATAGGGGTGGGGGTGGGGGGTACTTTTGGGATTAATACTATTCAACCACCAACACAACCTCTGAGTAAACTTGCAAGGTTGCAGTACAGCCTACAGTGTATATACTGTATATATTATTTGAGCTCATATCAGCTGTGGAGGATGTTTGGACAATCCAGGAAATAATTTAATCAACTCTGATTTAGATTGTGTGCTTTTCTGGGTGTTTACAAGTTTAAAAAAATCAACCCTTATAGGCCAGTTAAAGAGTGATTTTATCGTACATCGGCACAGTAAGTGGACACCAGCTCGTATCTGATTGGATTTGAGATAAAGCCAATCCTCTGTTCAGGTGCTACACAGGGCTGTGAAAGGGCAAAGGTCAAAAACAATATTAATAACAGAAAGATCCCCTTGCAGAAACACACACACACACTCACAGATTAAACCATGTTGAATGAGCGTCTGACACACTCACACAGCCAGAGACAGTGTGTCTGTGTCCCAATAGGCACTCCAAAGTGTGCAATTTAGGATACAAGTGCAGGAGTGTGGATTCCAATACAAATAAAGTTTACTTTAAAAAAAATTCTCTTTACATTACATTACATTATTTGGCAGACGCTTTTATCAAGAGCAACTTATATTACAGTACCACCCTTCACAGAGGGGGGAGCAATTTAGGGTTCGGTGCCTTGCTCAGGGGCACCTCGGCAGGGACTCTAACCGGTAACCCCCCGGTACCAAGCGGAAGCTCTACCCACTGAGCTACTGCCTTCTCTAAATGCATTGCAGGGTTTTGCACTTCTGGGTTTGGGACTCAATTTCCACATTTGGACTGGGACACTCAAGTCTGCAAGTCAGCATATTGAGCTTCAGCTGGAGTCACAGGTCAGTATGGCAGGTTGCTACACAGTCACATGAGAAGAAGAAGAAAAGAAGAAGGAGGGAAGCTAAAGGTTTAGCAAATACTTAGAGTTTCATTAATAAAGGCAGAGGGGGAACAGAGATGTTGTGATCAAAAGAAGCCGATGAAGTAACACATTCTCCTTTCCTCCTATTCCAAATGCATATGAGATTGGATACCAGAGTATGAGTATGCGTATGTGTGTGTGTTCTGTCCCCTGTTGCAGCTCCTCTAGTCACACTGCTACCAAGTGTATCTCTCTCTCTCTCTCTCTCTCTCTCTCTCTCTCCCTCTCTCTCTCTCTTGCTCTTCCATTTTCTATCACACAATGGTATTATAATACAACACAAATGTAAACCAAACAAAAGCATTTTACAATTGATAGAACTGCCAGCTATGTGACTTTAAATACCTGGTTTATAACTTTTCTAAATATTCATATCCAATCAGATGATATTGAGACAAACATCCAGATATCATTGTTTTTAAAAACAGAGACCTGCATAGTGTGTGTGTGTGTGTGTGTGTGTGTGTGTGTGTGTGTGTGTGTGTGTGTGTGAGGCTGTTTGTTCCTGTTATCTACGGTGGCCGAGAACCGCCACCGCTGCAAATAAAAGAAGCGCTACAAAAATAAAAAAAGCTGGTGTGCAAAAATTAAAATCTGGTGCAAAAATAAAAAAGGCGATGCATATAAAAGAAAGTCTGCAAAAAAGAAACGCTACTGCAAATAAAAGAAAGTCTGCAAAAATAAAAACGTCGGTGCAAAAATAAAAACGTCGGTGCAAAAATAAAAACGGTGATGCAAATAAAAAAGCCACAACGGAAGTGGGTTACCGGGGACTGTTTTTGCCGATGCACCTGTGTGAGTAGAAGACGACGCCGACGCACCTGTGTGAAGAGAAGAGGACGACGACGACGAAGAAGAAGAAGCTACAATAGGAAAACGAACTAGAAAGTAAGTGAACATGATAGTGTTTAATGTCGCTACGTGTACTTTTTAATGTGTTATTTGGTTAGGCCAGGTAACCCCAGGTTTGAAGTTGAACTGGAGAATGCCGGTGTATTGTTAGCTTCGGCTAACACGGGGAGACCACTAACGAGTCCGGCCAGATGTCAGTTTGACATCATAGCTGGAGTTTGAGTTATTGGATGACATCATTTTGTTAGCGTGATGACATCACGAGTCCGGCCAGATGTCAGTTTGACATCATAGCTGGAGTTTGAGTTATTGGATGACATCGTTTTGTTAGCGTGATGCCATCACACTCATTTAAGTAGCTTCAGATTCAAACAGCTTCAGCAGCATTGGAGACACACTTTCTGGACCGACATCTGACTGTGACTCTGTGAGTGAGCTCGTCTTGTGGTGACCATCTACAGTGAAGACAGGTTATTACTGTCGTTGTTGTTGTTGTTTGTATCATTAATAATCATGCTAACAATAATCTAAGGCGTGGGTAACAAAAGTTATGTGGATGAATGAAGTTTAAGCTGTGTGGGGTGGCCAGGGACCTTTGAGAAAGTACCATGACCATAATGTCATATTGAATCCTAAACTTGACTGTTTTTGCTTTGTCATTTACCAGATCATGTTTTGTCCATTCTGTGGGGTGAACCTTCCATCCGTCCTAATATATTGTGGCTCATGCTGTAGAAATGTCAGGTTCCTAAGGAGTCTTCAAGATGAAGGTAAATTTCTTTCTGACAGTTAATGAGGTTCTTAAACATGATGGATTGCAATGTTTTTTCAGAGAATATACTGTCTGTTAGTCATGAATATACCACTTCTTATGGTGAAATCCATAACGGAGGCATGTGGAATACAATGAATTTGAAGACATGAAAAATTAAGAAAGTGTCTTAGTCTAGTAGGCTACTGATCCCTGTAAAAAATCCTATGCAACAATTTTGAATGTTTTGCACTGTGCTACTTTTATATAAAGACATTTTCAATTAATTAATTTTAACAAGTACATTGAATAGCTTGATTCCTCAATAACTCTAATCACTAACTACCATGTCACCCACACATGATAATCTAAACAATCTCATTTATTCACCTCTGTAAAAATTGAAAATGTTTATTATGCAGTTCATCATTTGGCCTCTAATATAGTGTTCTCCGTCCTACCCCTCAGGTCCTGAAGCTAGTACTCCAGTGGATGAACTTATCCAAAAATATTTCACAGAGGGCCATAGTTATGAAATAATAGTGGACTTACTGAAAACCAAACACAACATATCAGTCAGTTTTCGCAATCTACAAAGAAGACTAAAACATGCAAGCCTGACCAGAAGGATCAACTACACTCCAATTGCTACTGTGCAGGCAGCTATTTCCGAGGAGCTAAAGGGATCAGGCCAGCTTTTAGGGTATAGAGCGATGTGGCAGATTCTGAAACAGAAACACTCTCTTGTCGTCAGACGAGACGATGTGATGCGCCTAATGGCAGAGCTGGATCCATGTGGAACAGAGAATCGCTGCAGACGTAGATTTGTTCGAAGGGCATATCATTCAATGGGACCAAACGAAGCCTGGCACGTTGATGGGTATAATAAATTAAAACCTTTTGGAATTGGCATGAGTGGCTGCATTGATGGCTTCTCCAGAAAAATTATGTGGCTGAATTGTGGAAAGACGAACAACGACCCTTCAGTAATTGCTCAAAACTACATCAACTGTGTAGTTGAGCATGGAGTTTTTCCAAAGCGGCTCCGCACAGATTGCGGCACTGAAAATGGAATAATGGCCGCCATTCAATGTACCATGAGATCAGAGCATGCAGACGAGTTTGCAGGAGCTTAAAGCCACATGTATGGCACTTCAACATCCAACCAGCGGATTGAAAGCTGGTTCCGGAAACAAAGGTTTCTGTCACTTTTAATTCATTTATGTTTTACTTGACCCTGGATTATTGTATTTGCTGTATGCATTTATATTATTTCTGTTTAATGTATATTGCTGTGCTTTTTAAAGGAAAGGGTATATTGTAGTGAAATCTCCAAAAGGCATGAGTCAGTAGTAAGTGGACTTGTACATTAATCTAAACCTCTTGAAGAACGATGACCTGGATGAATTTGTGTTTTCTATCTAGGAGCCAATTTTGGATGGATCTGTTCAGTGACTTGAGGGAGAGGCATCTCTTCAATGGCAGCCCTGCAAACACAAAGTTCACCTCCTGGAGTCACCTTATTTATTATTAATTACGTAAAAACTGAAATAATGTGGTGCTCTAAAATGTGTGTACTTGAATGCATTTGAAAATATTTTGTAACATTTTGATTATAAAATTTAAGATTCACAATAAAGTTTTCCCTCATGTGCAATGCTTTCTCTAATATTTGATACTTAGTTTAACCTAAGATCATTGCTTGTCTTTGGGTCTCTGCATCCTTGTCCTGTAAGAAACTCTGGAGATAATTGTAATGACCATGAAAGTGAAACTTAATTGATGTGTTGCTCAGTGTGAACACTTTCCTGTACTTGCTCCTAGTAATTGTGGTTTCCCAGCATCTGCCCAAACCCTGAACCACATCACCAGCATCATGCCAGTGCCAGCAACTCCTGCTGGGGATGAGCATGAAACTCTTTTTGGAGAACTGCAACGACAGAGTGGTGTAAGAGCTCCTTTGCAGTGGGAATCAGCTGTAGAGAACTACATCACCCTGAAAAACATGGCTGGTCTGTAAAAATTTTAGGGACATATTTGTGTTGTGACAACACCAAAACAAACTTCTTTTTATGTGTCGTATTTGCTGCTGCTGTATATTGCTGCTGTCATTTTCCTCTCTCCCCTGTCATTTGGCAGAGGCTTTTGTCCAAAGCAACGTACAAATGTCTGTAATAAAGTTGTCTATGCCTGAAAAAATCTTAAAAAAAAAAAAAGAACAGTCTGTAGTTTTTTTATTTATTTTTTATTTAAAGAAAAAAGCTGAAGCTGCAAGCACATTCCTGATATCAAATACAATAAAAATGTGCGGTGTTGACAACAGTCTATTTGCAATACAAAAAAATAAAAATAAAATGTTTAATATAATGTACACAAACATGGATCTCTAGGTCAGAGTGTGACACATTCTTTTAAGTAGTTTAAGCCTTGATTGTGTGACAATATTTTCAGACAAGGCTAAGTGTGAACGATAGACTATGTTTCGGAGCTACAATTACCAGAGCTGCTGAATCAGTGCTTGACTCTCCATCTGCAGGTTCCCATATCTGGAAGTAAAAAACAATATATCAGTGAGCACTTCAAATTTGATTGACAGAACTAGAGCTGAACAAATTTGAACATAAATATTGAAGTTTGTAAAATATGTGTAGGCCAGGACACTGCAACATTTACTGTAATTTAAAATGCTATTTTGGCACGTTTCATCAGAAACATGGCTTCTATGTAAAATCTATAAACATTTTCAGACAGAACTTACAATATAATCAATGTAAGACACAACAAATGTGGCACTCACCAATGTATCAGCTGCACTGAATTCTGCAGAGCTTGGACTCATGATGATCACCTCTGAATCCGACTAAGTAGTTTCGGAGGCTGCTGGTGTCCACAAAAAAGACAATACATTATGATCTGCAAAAAACAAACAAAAAAACAAGTATCATTAGGTTGCTTTGGACTTAAATTGCATGAACATTTTAGCCGTCAGTTCAATACCTCAATCTGACATTATGGTCATGGTATTTTCACAAAAGTCCCTGGCCACCTCACACAGCTTAAACTTCACATTCATCCAAATAACTATTGTTACCCACGCCTTAGATTATTGTTAGCATGACTATTAATGATACAAGCAACAACAACAACGATAGTAATAAGCTGTAGCCGTCAGTTGCTTCCACTCTCGTTAGTGGTCTCCCCGTGTTAGCCGAAGCTAACAATACACCGGCATTCTCCAGTTCAACTTCAAACCTGGGGTTACCTGGCCTAACCAAATAACACATTAAAAAGTACACGTAGCGACATTAAACACTATCATGTTCACTTACTTTCTAGTTCGTTTTCCTATTCGTAGTTTCTTCTCGTCGTCGTCGTCGCCGTCTTCTTCTCCTCACACAGGTGCGTCGGCGTCGGCGTCGTCTTCTACTCACACAGGTGCATCGGCAAAAACAGTCCCTTGTAACCCACTTCCGTTGTGGCTTTTTTATTTGCATCACCGTTTTTATTTTTGCACCGACTTTTTTATTTTTGCAGACTTTCTTTTATTTGCAGTAGCGTTTCTTTTTTGCAGACTTTCTTTTATTTGCATCGCCTTTTTTATTTTTGCACCAGCTTTTTAATTTTTGCACACCAGCTTTTTTATTTTTGCAGCGCTTCTTTTATTTGCAGCGGTGGCGGTTCTCGGCCACCGTAGTTATCACTCGTAAACACAGTACTGCAGTAAACACGCAGATTGACATGTTAAAAGCAGTGTGTGTGACAGGACTGAAATAAACATGTTGACTTGTTCTTGTTGTTTCAAAAAAGTGTGTGTGTGAGAGAGAATGGTCCATGGTGTGGAGACACCCCTGACACCCCTGATCACTTTCTGATTGGTCTGTGGCTCCAGCAGTGGGGATTAGACCATGTATCCCCACTTCTCTCTCTCTCTCTTTCTCTCTCTCTCTCTCTCCCTTTTCTCTTTTCCATTTTCTATTTCTCTCTCGCTTCTTTCTCCCCACATCACATGATAGGTTACATCATGGGATTGAGGTCAGGGCTGGATTAGGGCGAGAGCTACAAGCACAAACGAGAGAGGCCGCCGACGCTGGAATTACGGAAAGTGAGGAGAGAGAAGTGTGCGTGCGTGCGTGTGTTTGTGTGTGTGTTTGTGTGTGTGTGTGTGTGTGTGTTGTTGTTGGGGGGGGTGGGAGGGACAGCACAAAGATGAAGAGAAAAAGACAGACAGAGGGAGGAGAAAAGAGAAATAAGAGAGAGAGATTGGTGCCAAAACAAAGAAAGAGCAGCAACCACCCATCATCTATTCATCCACCCAATACCAAACATACAATGTCTTATGGCTGCATTGCATGATGGTAAATTGGCACTAGTGACTTATCCTCTCAATTCCCTCCCTTTTTGTCAATCAGTGTTCTTTATGTCCCATGATGCACTGGGCCTGCGAGAGCATCTGTCCCCAGCGAACACTGGGACCAATCTGTCATCTGGAGAAGCTCTAATCCCACTGACAGGAAGAGGAACATCCAGAGCAAAGGTGGACACATAGAGGGATGACGTGGAGAGAGTGACAGTATGTGGAAGAAGAGAAGGAACAGTATGGTGAGAAGGAGGAGGAGGAAGAGCGGGAGACAATAATCCCGTCTAATTCACTTAGTGTTGCGCTGAGGGAGCAGGTCACTAAGAGGATTGGGGACGTTCTCCAAATTAGATCAGCAAGAATAACAAAACTCCAAGGAGAGGTGGAGTGACGGCAACCACAGCCAGGAAGGTGGCATGAGAGGAGGAGGAGGGGAGGGGAGGTGGAGCGGAGACATGTAGAGGAAGGGAGGAGAAACGTTTAAGGTTCACATTTTGTCCCTTTTCTAAATAGGATGCTCCGTAATCCAAACCTTTTGCTCCAAAACTTCATTAATCTGTGGATCTAAACTCTGACTTTTACTGTCAGTGACATTAGGTGTTAAAGTGTAATCTGCAGTAAAGCTCTCAGCAGATGTTTATGCTGAGGTACTTTCAGCTGCTTGATCCATTCATACTGAAACTCTGATCCTGTTACCACTGCAGACACAGATCATTCACACACACTTACACCCAACCGCTTTGGCATTTAGCATTAAGACCTGCTTGTTTATCTTATCATTTAGGATGAATCCTCCCTGTTTACTGGGGGACTTTTTAATGAGATGTAGCTGTATAATGACGAGCTTGTGCACTGTTCAGTCCGAAGCCATACAGCCTCAAAACACTTAATCATCACAGTATAACACCAAGCCAGTTTAACCTCAGGGATATCAAACTGTACAATTAGGCAGCACAAGTGATTGTGAATCAGTTTCACCTGCTTTGGTGCAAATGAAAGTGACTGCAGGTGCAATGGAGAGGCAAAAGTAAGCAACCCCCATAAAGGGAATGGTTTAGCAAGTGGTCGCCACAGACAATGTCTCTCTCCTTATCTTTCCCCACTGATTATTTTCTAGTTTTGTGCTCTGCTAGTGTCCTTGTCACTACAGGGCTGCATGAGGTGATACAGTACCTGCAGCCCAATCAGGTTGCTCAGGCTGTCCAGCTCCAGCAGAATTCAGCATCAATATGTGATCTGTGCATCACCAAGGGTCGGTGTATTTTCTAAATGTACCTGAAGCCATCTTGGGGCATATTTGGTTGGTAAATCAAGTGTATCTGCGACCCGATGCATCCAAAACAAACTTTGCATATCACTTCCTGCATCACAACCCCACCTAAACTGTGTGAACCTAGGTGTGCTAGGCGGTGTTGGGATTAGGAATCAATTAAGAGCACTGCAGCGGGACAGGCAGGAGGGAGGAAGAGGGGAGGAAGAAGGGAGGGATGGAGGAGTGAGGGATGATGGCGATGGCCGTGTGGCATGATTACAGTGCGCCTGCAGCGGCCCGCCTGCCAGCTTGTTTGAGGGGGGATTAGTGACTGGGAAGAAATGAATCATATTTCTAAGTACTGAGTGTGTCTGTGTCTGTGCTTCGGAGTCCATATGCTGCTGCTGGAGGATTACAGGAAGTTGCAGGCTTGAGCCGAGAGCAGCAGGGGGCCATGATCAAACTCCTGTATATGCTGTATATGTATCTTTATCTTTCTTATCTTCCACCCCCAAACATCTCTTTTCTCTTCTTTTTTTGAACCCCGACACCAACTCAGCAAGTGAGCACAGATGCTTTAGCCACCTACAGTGTGAGCTCTGTCTGGCCCATTTGTGAGTGCACAACAGCTATGAGCCACTGGGCCGCTAGTGTTGCACTGTGTCTCTGTTTATGGAGCTGTATGAGGTATAATATGCACCATTATGCAGAATCTGGTGCTTAACTTCACAACATTCACACTATTTCACACATAACAAGCAAAAGCATGAAAAGCAGTTAGAAGAACTTTGAAATGACTTTGATATCTATATAAATATAGACAGGTATATTAATAATAAAACAGTTGGTATGCAATACTCAATGGCAAAGCAACACACTTACACAAAGGACTGTGGACGTAGGGAGAATAGGTAAGGTATCTGTATATTCAACATAATTGCACATTTAGTTTATGATTCATCCTAAAGTGAAGGCTAAGTATCTCTCCTCTCCATGAGGTATCTGGAGATTATGATGCATTAATGCCGCATTTATTTTCCATTGGTAATCATCATCATACTGCATCTTCTGTATAATGGAGCCTCTTTTGATCCTCTCATATTTTGCCTATAAGGTTTAATGTGTTTGACTCTCTCTCCTCTCTCTCTCTGTTGTGATTTGGCTCAATTTAAATAAAGTTGAATTGACTTGCGTTGAATTGAATGTGTGTGCAGATTTGAATGTGCACACCTCCCATATATGATTTATTTTCTTTACCATGAAACGTTTTGTTTTGTAGTTCTAAAGATATATTTAGATGATAGGTGGCCCAAAATAATAGAAGTGTCTTGAACATCAGTCTATTTCTGCCCCAAATTCATCAGAACTTCACGTTTTCTTGGTTTTTCTGTTAAAATCTAATTCCTCCCACGGTAATGTAATGTGGAGTGTCAGAAACCAGAACTTATGTTATGAAACACAATCACCTCATGGCGTTTATTCATCATTCGTCATTTAATGTCTCAGTTAACATCGTCGCTAGCTAGCATAGTCACGGTCAGATGGGTTCAAACACAGGAAACTGATGAAATTTACAAAATAAGACGATTTCTTTTTGTCAGGAAAAAAAAGTAATATCCGGAGACGATTACAGTTTAATGCAAAAGATATGCGGACGTGATTGAGAAGCATACACAGCGTCGTTCAGCATCTATCACTGCTACTTTTATTGGATAAAACCCTGAGTTTGGAAAAAAAAGACAAAAACAGAAGAATTGAAACAGAACTAAAAAAAAAAGAAACGAAGTTGGCAGTTGTCTAGAAATTAAGAGAGATACAGATTGTGTTGAATGGAGCGACATGATTGCATTCTTAATATTTACAAAACAACAACAAAAAAGTATATTAGCAGTATCAATTAAAGATGATAATGAAAATAATGATAATAACATCAACTTCAATACAAATTACGACGTTTTTTTTTTTACTTTGACAAATTCACAAATTATCGAAGAAAGATACGATTTTTAAAGTCTAAATACAAAAGAAAAAAAGATCAAACGATACATCAAACATGTACAGTGGAATCCATAACATCTCTACCAGCTGGAGTTGGAGGGAGAAACCATTCGCTTTGTGCAGAGGGTGGGGACGCTTCTTCTTCTCTGCTGCTCTGCTCTCCCATTGATGGAGGTTCAAGGGGGTTCGAGCGTTTCATAATGTCATTTGTAGATTCAGATCAGTCAGTCAACAATCAGTAACCTCATGCAAACTCTGTGAGAGGGAGTGAGGAGGAGGAGGAGGAGGAGGGGGGTTGCACTTGGCTGCCAATAGCCACAATGTGACCATTGTTGCCCAAATTGTCTGGGGTGGTGATCCTATTAAAGTAACACTGTGTAAGCCACTCTGCTAATGATCACAACCAAAGGCAACAGGTTTACACTGCACTCTCGCGCTACCACCTCTGCTTTTATCGTGCACACACACACACACACCTGCACACACAAGCTCCAGAGGCTCAGATCATAAAGGTGACTGGGAATCAATGCATTTATGATAGAAAAGCAGCACATCTGATTCCTCTATCAGCCAATACAACTCTATCATGACTGTTAATTTATAATAAACAACAACATCAGTTATTGATGTTGTTGTTAATCTTAACAGATATTGTAAGATTGCTTTCCTTCCATATCTGTTCCTTCATTGAAAGTTTGATCTCTATTGCCTAACTTGATTCATTCACAGAGTATCATTAGATCAGTTTAACACTAAGCAGCTTCCCCACATGAAAGCACCAATTTGAGCTGATTAGTTCATAGACTGATAAGGTTTTGTTTCTTGTTCCCTTCCTCACTCCCCCCGCCCCCCCACCTTTCAATCGCCCACTCTCTCCTTATTCTATTTTACAAGACCTGGAACTTCCAGGAGTTCTGGTCTTTATAGTCCAGACAGTCAGTGGCATTGAAATTGAGCTTCCAGGCTGTTTGGTCCTTGTAGTCCAGGCAGTCAACAGCTCCAAAGCCCAGCGAGGCAGCTGTGTAGCCCTGGGAGGACAGTGAGGCAGGCGACTGGCTGAGGCCGCCCATGGAGGAGGCTGTGATGGGGCTCAGGGCCCCTCCAGTGCCTGACAGCTGAGGGTGCATGGGGGACAGGTAGGAGCTACAGTCCAGCCCAGTGAAGTAGGAGGAGGAGCCTGCGTAGCTCTGGCTGTAGGCTGGAGCCTGGGTGTAGGTCATGGGGTAGGCGGTGGAGCGTTGCATGCACGGGGTCGTGCCGACAGACAGGGGGTCTGGCAGTGGGGAGATGGAGGCCGGGCTCCAGATGGACACAGTGGCACTAGCCGAGCTGGAGCTGGGGTTGATGCCGGTGCCGGGGGGAGGGGGTGGAGGGCTGTAGGGTCCATTGCTGGGGTTGGCGCTGGCCTCAGAGTTGGCCTCTCGGACGGGGGAGGCCTTCTTTTTAGGGGGGCGAGGTTTGGACTGGCCGGTACTCTGCTGTTGCTGCTGGCGACACTTGGCACGACGGTTCTTGAACCACACCTAAGATGGAGGAGGGTGGGGTCAATCAAAATGCAAAGCACCATCATATGAAACTGTAAAGATGTGGAACAAATCAGTACTTTTATTTACATCTCTCTCTCTCTCTCTCTCTCTCTCTCTCTCTCTCTCTCTCTCTCTCTCTCTCTCTCTCTCTCTCTCTCACACACACGCACACACACCTGGACTCTGGACTCCGGCAGGTTGATCTTGAGGGCCACTTCCTCCCTCATGAAGATGTCCGGGTAACGGGTTTTGGAAAACAGAGCCTCCAGGATGTCCAGCTGAGCGCGGGTGAAGGTGGTGCGCTCCCGACGCTGCTTACGCGGCGTGTCTACAACAAATAAACACCCGTCAATCATTCACAGTCAATAATGAAGTAACTGCTTTCATTATTCATTTCGATTGTTTCATTTAACATAACAAGGCGTGTATGTTTGAATTCGCAGCACATGCGCGATTCATATTGTGTTTGCAGTTCTAAAAAATAATACATTTGTCATTAAAACAACACTTAAAATACTGGTAAAGTATTTTTGTTTTGTTGAACTTCCTTTACATCTCATGTCAGAAATAGAAAATAAATAACAATATAATAATAGTAATAAAGCACTGACTCATTAAATGCCGTGGATGGTTTCTGCATCTTGTTCAGTTAAATAAATCGATTAAAATGCTATTGTGGTTTTAACTGACATATTAAGACTTTTGTTCATCGAAATGTATGAAGTAAAAATCGAATCGAATAATTGTTTTTAAAGAATGTAAAACTCCTTCATGAGACAAAAAGGCCCAAACAGTGTAACACACTTCACACAGCTGACAGATGCTGATCAGGCAAACAATACCAAGTGATTCAAGACATTATGGCATCGAAATGACAATGAAGCGCCTTTTGGAAATAGGTTACAGTATAAGAGCAACAGATTGGATTTTGTTGTTGATATTAAGAGTGTGTGTGTGAACAGGCTGCGTTTCCATTCACACACATTTTATTGTTATTTGACTCTATAATCCTGCACTTATAGGTCAAGTGAACACATGCTCAGATGGTTGAAGAATCACAGAAACATCTATTCAGAAATACACATTCAATAAGAAGAATTATAAACAATTTCTTACAGACATTTAGCTCCTTTTACGCAAACATAACGTCATTTTCTGTGTCCTCCAGTTTTTTCCGCAGTAATATTTGCATCCATTTTTTAAATAACATGCTCACCTGGATTCAAAGCAAAGTCAACATTATACAGAGATATTATGACTTACTGGGATATCCGGAGTGCAGCAGATCCATGCCGGGGCCGGACAGCGTTAACCCGTTCACGGCGTAATGGGGTTGCTTAATGTAGGACATCATACCTCCTGTCGGCTTTTAACACTGTCTCGCTCACTCACTCTCTCCTTCTCTCAGGCCGGGGGCCGGGTCTCCTGACTAGAGGGTCTCTCTCTCTCTCCCTCTCTCTCTCTCTCTCTCTCTCTCTCTCTCTCTCTCTCTCTCTCTCTCTCTCTCTCTCTCTCTCTCTCTCGTCCCCTGTCACTCCCTCCCTGTCCGTATATTTCTCTCAAGTTATTTGTGCTCACAATTTTTTTTGCTCCTCTGACTTATTGCCGCTGAGCCAGGCAAATGTGGTCAAAAGCATACAAAAGTATCTATCCAACCAATTAAGTATACACGAAGTCGGGAAATCAAAAAAAAATAATCTGAAAACACTATTAGTGCAGGTTCTCCAGCATACAAGTCGTGCGTAATTGCGCTGCGCACTGGTGTTGCCAAGTGATATAGTTCCAAAAATGAGCGGTACAGAGGGGATCCGAGCCTGTGGTGGTCCCTGGTCCCTGGCAGCAAGGTGGACAAGTGAGGCGAGTAAGAAGAGGCTGGCTAATTAGAAGAAACTTCTTGCTCATGTAGACTCCCAGAATCCTCCCTCCCTCCCTCCCTCCCTCCCACCTTCTCTCTCTCTCTCTCTCTCTCTCTCTCTCTCTCTCTCTCTCTCTCTCTCTCTCTTTCTCTGTCACATGTTCAGTCAGTGCATAAATGTAACAAAGTCATAAATAAAGCGTAATCATCATTATTTTCATATACAGAAATTCTATATTAATGCTCGTTATACTTGTTGGAAGGACATGTAAACAGATTTAGGGTTCAGTGTTTATTGTCTGCACGTCCCTTATATTCTTGAAAAGCAAATCAATGTATTAGTTGCTGATAAGAGCAATATTTTAGAAGAAATATGTAATAAAGTAAATATCATTAATGGCTTATTGTTATAGGCCCTTATGGTGGGATATCAGTAACGTAAACTCCATTATTATTATTAGTCGTATTTGTCATTATGAAGCATTGTCAGAATTGGTGTATAATAAATTGGGCTGCGTGGAGTCAGAGGGTAGCAGGACAGAGAACAGGGGGGCCGGCCGGATTAAAGCAGCACAAAGGGACGCTTGTTCTGCTATTAAATCCCCTTCTGATCCCCAACCTGCTCCCTCAGGGCCATTCATCCATTCATACACTAGTCAGCAATAATTCATTATATATTCAAAAATACCAACAACAATAATGATAACAATTATACAGCCTTATATCACTATTAAGTTATTGGAATAATTCATCGAACTGTGTGTTAAACAATATTCCTGCATGTGTTTTTGTGTTTTTGTCATCGATAAGAAGACATTTTTTGTATCTCCATTGAACCCCTGCTCGGCCTTTTTCCGTTTCCCACCTTTCATTTCTCTGCAGTGTGTTTGAACTCTCCTGGTGCGTTTACGCACACTGTGTGTTTTGTTTCGCTCTGTCATCCTCTACACAGAGACAATTTCACAGTGTCCAAAGCCGATTCTCTGCGCTTGTTAATTGAATCGGATTTCTTAAAGTTTAAAATCCACACACACACACACACACACACACACACACACACACACACACACTCCCACA
Source organism: Genypterus blacodes (assembly GCF_046128005.1). Taxonomy (NCBI): domain Eukaryota; kingdom Metazoa; phylum Chordata; class Actinopteri; order Ophidiiformes; family Ophidiidae; genus Genypterus; species Genypterus blacodes. The sequence goes on from NW_027466817.1 coordinate 1,216,524, forward strand.
CACACCATACAGCCCAAACTGTATAAGGGGTTTATCTGCTTTGTAAAGCCAAAGCGGAGATATAAAGACACACACAGAGCGACAGAGAGACTTTACCGGCGTGTTTGAACGTTGCTAAATGTCCAAAACTTCACCTGCTGAGGCGCGCGCGTGGTGTGTGTACGTGAGTGAGTGTGTGTGTGTGTGGAGTGCACGTATGTAGGCCTCTGTGTGTGACATGTTTTTGATGACACTGGAATACCGTCCGTCTCCAGAGGACCTGTCGTGTATCAAAGTAAGTTTGTTTGTTGGTTTGTTTGTTGTCTATCTGTATCTCAGACAGTTGCGGGTGACCATGGTAACAGGATGTCTAATGACTAGAATGTCTCGAGAACTCCAACTACAGAAGAAGAAAAAACGGCGGGAATAACAAGAGACCAGAGCGCGCGGTGCATGCGCGCGCACTCTACTCACACCGTCTCCCCTCTCGCTCCTCTTCTTGCGTTCTAAGTTTATCTTTAGGGACACATTGAAAATTAAGTAAAACACAATGATAAAAGCTTTTCTTTCTTTCTTAAAGGGACAAATAAGCCCTTTTCACGGAGAAGATAATGACTCATTTATTAGTAAATTAATTGCTTAATCAATGATCAAATCAAGCATGGGGAATTCTAATTAATCGATTTTTTTGATTAAACAATATGACAATAAAAGAGACTCTTCTGATTGCCAGACAGGACAGGGCCACTGTGCAAACTACAGGATACAACTCTGACAAAATGGTTTATCAAGTAAATTTAAAATCTACTGCAAATATAAACTGACTGTACACAACTTTGAGATACCGTTTGTTGTGCTCAAGTGCTATATAAATTAAGTTGAATTGAATTGAATTGAACATTGTAACATTATTGGATTGATATGTGCATAACCATCATGGTGTGTTTGTGTGCATGTCAACCCTTCAGCTGTGGGTTTGGCCTAGAATAAGTAATCAAAAACTTACAAATAACTGAGGATTCACACGTTTTCATTAGTAAGTTTTTATTTTTATCTCTTATTTTTTTTTTTTATCTTTTATTCATATACAGTATGTTCCATGTAAGCATTATTAATCTTTTCATATATTTTTTGAAAGTTTAATCTTTCATTTGCATGACAGCATAGGCACAGTCATATTGCTGCTGAGTTAAGTACCAGATTGTAATTCCTTTATATATATACAGTATATGAATGTATGTTATGGTTGCATGACATGGCACAAGGCTCTCTGTGTTGTTTGTGACAGAACGGCTCTGTGAAGGCCTGATGTGCATGGACGCACTAGGACCCAGCGGATAAGCAAATTAAGGACAACCAGTACATAAGAAGCTTAGGACATCTAATCTATACTCACACACACACACGCACACGCACATGCACACACAGCATTTCATAAACATCTCATTTTGAATCAAGCACGCACATCCCAAAGGAAAAAACACAAACACCACGGTTGTTTTTTTAATTTTTTCGTCTTCATCTTCATTTTCATCTTCATCGTCTTTGTATCTAAACTCTTTTTTCACACATACGTCTGAAGTTCCATCCCAGAGTGTTGGTCATATGCTCCAGTCTCTCTTTTGTCCATTTTCATTGGCAAGCATGTATTTATGCATCCGTCCTTGAACGCTGAGGCCGAGAGCAAACATTACATCATTCTGAACAATCATGGTCAAAACAGAAGAATATCAATGTAAAATCACAGAGCCATTACAGTCAGTGATCAAAAAATGGATTCAAATTGAAATTGTAATGAAGTTGCAGTCATAGGCCTCAACTTTAGGCCTAAAATAAATGTATCTTCAGTCTGTCCATGTCAAAATAGCTGCAAATCTACTTTATTCAATCAATTAATAAGTTAATTTCTGTGTCTGTGTGATGTGTTGATGAAAATGTTATTAATCAGTATGTTCATGTCCTCATTATTGTTTCTCTCACAGCTGTAAAGCACACACACACACACACACACACACACACACACACACACACACACACACACACACACACTCACACACACACACACACACACACACACACACACACACACACACACACACACACACACACACACACACTTTTCCAGCTGTTAAGTACCTCTGACATCATGTTGTTCGATACTCCCGCTGTATTTTTGTATGCTTGTGATTGCATGCAGTGTGCTTGTAGTGTGAGTGTGTGTGTGTGTGTGCGTGTGTGTGCATGTGTGTGTGGCTGTGTGACAGTTACACGCTGACACATACACACACACACACACACGCACAGAGTTCAGCCGATTTATCATAATATGCTTTATCTGAAAAGTAAGTATCTTACCTCGGGATAAAGGGAGGAAAGAGGGGTTTGTGGCCAGATTGACAGTGGAAGGGCGGATGGAGAGAACCAAACACCCGCTACAGAGGGACAGAGAGCCTGGACCGACATGCCACGGCTGGATTGATCACTATTGATAAGGTAACTGCATTACGGGATTGAATTTGGAGCCTGAGTGTGAGACGGAGATGCAGGCAGCTCAGGATCTGGAGTGCAGGGGGAGGAAGGGGGAAAGGTTGAGATTCCTTCTGGGGTAAACTGGGGGGAAAGTTCCCCAGATGTAATGTATGTTGGTTGGTGCAGAAGAAGAAAGAGTGGAGGTAAAGGTTGTGATGAAACAGGGAAGGAATAAGTGGACAGAGAGAGAGAGAGAGAGAGAGAGAGAGAGGGAGAGAGAGAGAGAGAGAGAGAGAGAGAGGGAGAGAGAGAGAAGGCAATGGGGGAGAGGGAGGTATGGGAGGAGCACAGAGGCTCTTAGTGTTAATATTCTTTTCCTGTAAATGTTAAATTTCAAAATGAGAATATTCTGAAAGCTTTATTTGGTGATTCAGGACAGTTTACTTCTCAGGTAACACACACAATGTCAGGGTCGTACTTTCAAATTGCTAAAAGAGCTCCCGTTTGTGTATGCATGCGCGCCCGTGTGTGTGTGTGTGTGTGTGAGAGGATATTGAGGTCAGTGTATGTTAACTCCTCATTAAACTGATGTGAGGATTACTCTGCGAGGGGTCAGAACAGACCGTGTGTGTGTATCTGCACAGCACTCCTCTTCCTCCTAACACAATGGACCATACGAGTGAATATCGCACACAGACACCCACACACACACACACACGCATTTAATGGGCCTGCCGGTGGTCATTACAGCGCATTAGTGCATGTATATGAATAGTATATGAAGTAGTGTGATAGTGAGTATATGAATATGTGTCCAAGCAAAATACCTTGTACGTAGATTTGTGAGTGTGTGTGTCCATTTAGTAGGATTTGTCCTAGCAGTGTTTTCTATGGGCCACAGGCTGCTCTCTTATATAAGGATGAACTACATGACCTTTGCTGTTACATACACAGACTTAGAGCCGGTGGAGACTGTTTACTTCAGCAGTACTTATTTAGAGAATATTACACAGTTGTTGTAAGATTTCA